>NW_021703776.1:52204443-52312353 GCF_005190385.1 Monodon monoceros
ACACACACACACACACACACACACACACACACACACACACACACACAGGAATACTATTCAGCCACAAAAAGGAAATCCTGCCATTTGCAACCACATGAATGAAACTTGAAGGCATTATGCTAAGTGAATTAAGTCTGAAAGTGTAAGACAAATACTGCATGATATCACTTCTTATATACAGAATCTTAAAAACAGAAACAAACAAGAAAACAAACTCATGACTTATAGATACAGAGAACACACTGGTGGTTGCCAGAGGCGGGGAAGGGGGTGGGGACAGGGGAGTGGGTAAAATGTGTGAAGCTTGTCGAAAGGTGCAAACTTACGATTTTAGGATAAGTAAGTTCTGGGGATATAACTTACATCATGAAGACTATAGTGAACAATCTTGTATACTTGAAAGTTATCTTAAAAGTTATCACTAGGAAAAAATTGTAATTATATGAGCTAATGTATATTAACTAAACTCACTTATGTGATAATCATTTTACAATATACACACTTATCAAGTCATTATGTTATATACGTTAAACTTACACAATGTGGTGTGTCGATAATCTCAGTAAAACTGAACAAAAACTAAGAAAAAAAGACCTGAAAACTCTCTCTTTGAAATGTAATCATCACAAAAGCAGAGCTCCTATATCCCCGTCTCTGGGGAGTGTAAAATCCCAACTTTGATAATGCCAGTTACATGGAGGGCAGTAATCACATTGACCAACCTGCTTATCCAACATCATTTAGTACTCTTCCACTCCCTCACCCCAGTGCTTAAGAACTCTCTTAACTTTTCTTTCAGGACAGTTGAGTTCAGTCTTTCTCCCCTGTTGTGGTAGTACTGACTAAAGTCTTCCTTGCCTATTTACCTCCATCTGGTGCAATTTTTCTTTGACCAATGCCTACTGTATTGTAGGTAATAAACCATCACCTCCGACGTTGGGTATACTCAGCTAGATAACTAAGCAAATATAAATGAGTGTGATAAGCACAGTGTTCACATTTACACATGTGCTGTAAAAAAGAGCTATGGGAGATTTTGTCCCCCTCCCCATTTCTCCCCGGGGGTATGAGGGGCTTTAAGAAGTTAGACAGATTAGAAGACAAAACTGAACAATGAAAGATTCAAAAAATAAGTTTGCTTAGTATACATCATATGAAGGGAATTCTAGGCAGACAAAAACAGCATGAATGACAATATGGAGGCATGGAGTTCATGATATGTCTGGGGAATAAGAGGTCAAGAGTTGCTCCAATATAGTGTAAACACGTATGAACCAAAAAGTGAGAGTTGGAGTGGCTGGAAAGACTGACTGCATTCAAGTATAAAAATAATTATAAGTGATCCCTAAGTAGTCTGGACTCTAGGAATTGGGAAGTGAATAGGAGTGTATCAAAAAGTGATTAAATGCATGTTTTTGAATATTCCTCTGCTGGCAGTGTAAAGGCTGATGTGCTGGTAAACTGGATCTCCTGCAGGACATGGGTGGGGAAAAGCCCTGATGTGTAGAGTTTACAGATTTACCTGGTGTAAACACTCCCAACTGTGGCTGATTTCAAGCTGCCAATGGTTTAATAACAGGATTTCTGAATTCCTGAATATTTAACAATGTGTTCTCATGAGCCAGTACAGTTTGCTCTAGAATATCACTGGTGGCAAGGGAAAAGAATGGGCTTTGTCTAGGTGAAATAAACCATAAAGCCACCGTGAATGTGGATAGGAGGGAACTCAATCAAGGGACATTACAGAAGAAAAGCTAACAATCCATATCAGAGGTATTATTCACATTATAAACAGCATTCTCTTTAAGGATCCTTCAAGTAGTCAACTATTTAAAGGTCAAATAATGTGTGTCAGAGGTCAAGTAATACACCCATGGTCACCCACCTTGCCAGTGGCAGGGCCTGGATTTGAACCCAGTCTGCCCCATTCCAGTGTCCCATATATAGGCTTATGAGCTCAACCCCTGCTCACCTGGAAAATGAACCTAATGGGATTGCTCTGATGATTAAGAAAATACACAACCAAAGCACCTAGGACAAGGTCTGATACCTACAAACATTTATGAAATTACAGCTAGTATTACTAATATTGTCATTACCATTATCCTTATTTTGCCACAATCATCATGTTTAATTGAATTTGTTAGGAGTGATGAAACAGACAACCAGGAGGTGCTAATAAAGAAAGCAATTTTCTGTGCTTAACAAGTTTACCAGCTGGAGAGAATAATGCATTTTAAATGCTGTGGGTTTCGAATTGTAAGTCTTAATCTTTTCCCCCCCAAGTAAAAACTAAATCTTATAAAAAAAAATCTATGTGTCTTGGAGTAGAGCCTTCTGTTATATCATCACAGTGAGTTTTAGTCTTGCCTGGTATTGCTAAGCCGTCTAACATTTCCCCATGTTAAAAGCTTAGATAACCGTCCTGTAAACAATCAAACATTATTCTTTCCATTGTTCTGCTAACATCAGAAGTAGAATTAAATCTTGAATTATGCCGGTAATGATTCATAATCATCAGGTAACTGAAAACTCTTTTAACTGTGGAGTATTTCACAAGGGAGAAAGATACCAATGTCCAGCCCAGCTCTGACCACTGGAGATTATACGACCTGTTGTCCATGTCACACACCATTGGGTTTTGTCATCTATGCAAAGAGTTAGCTGTACCTCCAGTAAGATAAACCTTTTCATCTATATACAGAGCAAGAATCTTTTGGACCATAGCTTTATAGCCTCTGGTGCTTTGGACCCACAAATAAATCACTTATAAGATAGAAAATTTGGCAGAAAATTTTGGACTCTAAAATAGCCTGAAAACTATTTAAGTTTAAAAATTCAATAACTGCTATCAAACACACATGGTGAAGATAAATGCATCTCCTGCAGTTTTCTCTGTTTGGTACACCAGAGAATAACTGAAAGACAAGGTCACCAGAGCTGGGACTGTGTTCACACTTTTTAAGTCCATGATAAATAAAATATCTTCACTCAAAATTGAAACACACATTCATGAACAAGAATCAACACATCATAAAGTACCGCTTCTGACTCTGAACAATTCATAGAAATAATCAATGCAAATCAATGCCAAAGAATACATGTCACATTGCTTATTGCAGGAAAATTGCTTCATAATATAATTACATTAGTTTTATACTCAGTATTTTTAATGTTTATTTCTCACCTTCAGTTTCAACCTTGGCATGTATATTCTCACTGTGAAAGCGAACAGTGAATCGTTTGTTGTTATTTTGTTCTGACCAAAAATATACATACTACAGCTTTCATAATAAAAATCTTAACTGTGTTTTGCATGTGAGCACAAAAGGGATGTTTGCAATCAAAGCGTGACGTTCAAAGGAAAAGATTATTTAAATCCTCACACAGAGGGCAAGTTGAATTTCTTTTCTAGGCAAAGTCTTATGTGGAAGACTCAAATATTTGCCCTAGCTCTGCAGTGAACTTTGAGTCTGTTTGCTCTCACATTGTGAGAATTATGTGAGATAGAATTTTATATGGCATCTGTTTGGAATCTCTTTCTCCTTATCCACCCCAACTTGAAATTTTAATTCAAATCCGCAGAAGTGATTTGCCAATTGGTTTCACACACACTGTGGTATGACGCTTCAATCCACCTTTGAATCTAATGTGCACCTCCTATGAGTGGATTGTTATGGAGAGGTGATTTTAAATATAGCATATTAATGGAAATTTGAGGTACAGTAAGGCCAACAGGTCAGGAAAACAACTGCCATGGAAAACAGTAATAAGCTATTACTCACCCTTCCCAAGACGGGGAGGCAGGCCACGCCATGGGAGGACACACAGGGAAGCTCTGAGAGCCAGGTAGGTTGAGAGGCAGAGGGAGAGAGAGGAATTGTGGGTAAGGGTCTTGATTGTGGCTTGCTCTGGAAGGAACAGGTGAGGCAAATAAGCAAGTTTAGGATTGGCTAGTTCAAATAATTTCAGTGGGCTCTGGGGCAAAGGGGCTGTCCCAAGTTGTCTCCTACTTGGCCTTGGGGGTCATTTGGGCAGGTGTGTAGTGGTCTGTAGGGACAGAGCCCAGTGGGTTGGGGGAAGTGGGCTCTGGATTGATTGGTTTATATTTGAAAACTAGTCCCCAGGAGGAGGACTCTTCCTGAGAAGGGGAGTGAGTAATGATGAAGGCAAGATGCCAAAGCAAAGTGATTTAGGTAGATTGTCTGGTTCTCCAGAATGAGGTATAACTAGTGTATGCATGGAGGGCAGATCTTAAACTATGATGCTTACAGAGGCTACAATGGTGGTTAAAACCAAGAAGGATGACTTACTATAACACAATTGAAGCAATTTGCATACGTGGTGGATGCTGTCGGCATCCAGGGCAATTGAACCAACAATACGGTGCGGATCAGCTGCTAAGGGCTCACAGCTTTCTCCTCTGGAGAATTGCCCTCAGCCAGTGGTTCTCAAACTTCATTGTGCATCAGAATCACCTGGAGAGCTTGTTAAACCACAGATTGCTGGGCTCCACCCCCAGAATTGCTGATTCAGTAGGTCTGGGCTGAGGTCCAAGAAACCATCATTGCTAACAAGTTCCCAGGTGGTGCTGATCTGGGGACCATACATTGAGAACAACTGATCTAGACGGAAAAGTGTCACCTCTCCCAGGGATTCCTGGGAGGTTTTACCCTCCAGAGTCAATAACTGACTGAAATAGGATGTAAAAGTCCAGCTACCTTGCTGCAAATCCGAACAATTCTGTGGTGTGGTCCATTCTCCTGAAATCCACAGGAGATGAGACTGTGGCTAGCCTTCGGCTGACTTTATCTTTTTGCCAAGGTTCTTCTACTATCCAGTGGTGTTTCCCTCACTTCCCCACAGATTACCGCTTGGTAAACCACTTGCACAATACACACAACTCAGTTTTTGTTTCTAGGAAACCCAACCTAAGAAAGCATATTTTGTCCAAAAGCATCTTTTTATTTCCGAATCTACATCCAAGAATTCTTTTGCCATTTTAAAGTTTTATTTACCCTCAATATTCCTATTGATCCTCAAACACAGCAATGGAATTGAGAGTGGTCAGTAGTGATCAAAATGCTCAGAAGGATAGGAAGTATAAATAGGGGAAAAAATAAAGGTAATTATTTGGAGAGTAGAAGGCAGAAAGGGAGATGAGTTAGTTATCTTTGTTAAGAGAATCCAGTGCCTACTTCCTGTTTGCATTGTTCTTACAAGGCAAATTAAAAAGACATGATACTGCCTTCTGATACTTTACGCTATAAAATATTGTCTGAAAACAAATTTACATTTTGGGAGGGGATAATTCATGCAGTGAGTATCATGGGCAGTATTTTGATATCTAAACTAACTCCCCACAGCTGATTTGTTTCAATTAATAAAATGTAATTAAATTCTATGCATGAATTAATATGCATTTAATAATCTAAATATGTCAGACACCAGGCTAGCCACTTTCTCATACATCATTCATTCAATCTATTTAAGCCTTATGATTAAGGACTCCAAATAAGTTTTCAGAAAATAAAAGATATTCTGTGTATTTTTAAGAGTAAATATAGTTAGTAAAGAGCACAAACCCACATAGTATTGCTGTTTTCTTGTCAGTAATATAATAATGTTAAGTGATTTAATGAATTAATGTATGATTGAAGAAGAATTAATGTCATGCTTACAACTAATTTTGGCAAAACACTGCAGAATGTGGGACTACATTTCCTTCACCCTATTCTAAGCTTTTGAACAGAACTTACCACATTTAATTCTGACTTTGGAAGGAAAATGAACAAGTATTTTGGGCTTGTACTTTCTTATCAGAAACCAGAGCATGTGATGGGTGAGGTGGAAGAGCGTGAAAAAATTTGAGTAGATGTTGCTTAAATTATTATTAAGGACAACTCATGCAATGAATTCATGTAGTTCATGCATGAACCCAGGAGGCTCTCAGGCTTTGGTTTATGAGAGAGAGTATTTTGGTCTCATCTGACTTTTTTTTTTTTTTTTTTTTTTTTACGATGCAGCATGTTGTAATGGAAAGACTCCAATATCATTGGTTCAAATTCTGGCTTCCCTTCTTATTTTCTGTTTAATCTAAATCAAGTTATAGTTGTCTGGGTCTTGATCTTTTTATTTCTAAATTGATGATAATAATGTTCACCTTGATAGTGTGGTTGTGAAGATAAATGAAGTAATATATGTAAATTTCAATATACCATGGCCAAAGTATCACAAGTTCACAACAAATATTAATTTTTTTTACTTTTAATTTTATCCATACCTTCTTTTTATTAACATATTCTGTACTCCAAACTAACTACTACCATCTGTAAACAAATTCTGCATTATCTAGCCCTTACTTCTCTTTAACCTCATACTTTTGAACTATCATTCATGAATTAGCTTCCCTCCCTGATTCTCTAATGAGTGGTTTATTCCTCCTATGACACTGAGCCCACTTTGCCATATATTATTCTTACACAGATTATTTCTTCAATGTTATTGAGTGCAGTGTTTCATTCTACCTACAGTAGATGCCCTTTATATATGTCCCAGTTGAAATTATCTCATGAAATAGCATAACTATATTAGTAGTTGTCTGTCTGTCTGCCACACTATATCATAAGCTCTTGGACTTATAATATGCATTTTGCCTCTCTATTTCTCTCTCTATTCCTCTCTATATTCTATTTTTCTCTATATTCCACCTCAGTGGTGTATTCCCACTGGTACTCTCACCTTTGCAACAATATGGGATTTTCCATTGTAGAGGCATATGTATCGAAGTCCGTGGTTTATCCTGGCAAATTCAGTGGAAATTTTAATGTGTTTAATGATTTAACAACTAAAATCAATGCCTGGTAATCTGAAGGAGGGCCATTTGATAGGAAACCTTCAGACAATGATGGGAGAGATCTTAATGCTCTCTATCTTCTCTATGAGACAGTCATAGTTTATGGCGCCACAGGCTAGTAAGATCCAAAGGGACCTGGAATCTCCGAGAAGTAACTTACAAGCTAGGCAAAGCACCCACTTGATCATTGGAGTTAGGGCTCCCAGGCCACCTCCTCTTAGCTGGCGACCCTTCTATCTTCCTCCTGAATTTCCTCAACCTCTGTAGCTACCCTTGCTGACTTCTGTTTAGTGGATCTGACTCTACTTCCCAGTGTTTCTCATCATGACTGGTTATCCTCACTTGGACCTCTTGATTGCTTTATGTTTTACTCCGGAGTGAGACTGATGTGTTTTTGACTCCATATTGATACCTAATTATACCACACTAGTTTCCATTCATCTTTTTCTAGTACTGACCATAGCCTGACTGCTCAATCCTTCTTAGATTTACAGTCAAAAGTGACATTTTTTTCCTATGAAAATGACCCTGTAAAAATATGGATGAAGAAGACTTCCCTTTATTTTTCCACCCAAAACAAAACTTGTGCTGAATTATTCAGGTCCTTGTCATCATTTTGCCACTGCAGGTTATTTATTGTGTGTGTGATGTTGGAGAAGGGGGTGTGCTTTTCCATAGACATTTTAGGGAACAGGGACTCTAGGGGCCTCTACAGGCCCTCACAGCCTAGAACTCTAGAAACCAATTCACAGGCAACATCTAAATCTAAATCTGTCACGTAGAAGCCACAAAGAAACACTGGGATAAAAATTTTGGAGACATGCTGACTATGGCCATGTTTTTGGAAAAAACATCTGTAAGGAAGGCTTAGGCAATGTTGTCTCCAGCAAGCAGGGTTTCCAAAACTGGAATGTTACTATTCCTCTAAGAACACTTAGAAGTAAGTTGACAACATGTGTGGACATGTAATAGAGCCTATCTCTTGGCAGAAATGAAATCTAAAGCAGAAAATATGCTTTTTTTTTTGAGTAACATGAAACATATCAAAGTTTTCAATCCAAACATGACTGCAAAAGACTAGGCATCACACTGCTGGAGAACATGCTGGAAATGAATCTTCACAAGGGTAAGTAAAAAGTTCCCTCCACCAGACATTTCAAGCAAAAGAGAATCAACCTGCTCAAAGAGAATACGTTGCTGGGCTATGTTAACATGAGCTATGCCAAGGCCAAGACCAAGGCCACACTCGTGGAAAAAACATCAGGGATGGGAAGAGGGGGTGAGGAGAAGGAGATGGTGCTGTCATGCTCAGTGTTAAATTGTACAACCATTCCACGGAACAAATCTGGGCAAACAAGGAAAACATCACCAAATATAACAAAGAATCCCGCTTAGGTGACCCCTCCACACCCTCACATCCCAACTTCAACAAATAAAGTGACCAGTTTCTAATTCTGGATATTGTATGAGCATAAGCCCAAATGTTCTGGATCATTCTGCTTCCACTGTTCTGCTTAGCTTTGTCTTTGTAGACAGATTATCTGGGTCCCATTTGAACCTATAGCTCTTCTAATAAACATGTACACACCAATCTCTGAAACGCAAACCATTTTCATGATCATCTGGGAAACGTGAACTACAAGCTATTTTTCTATTTCATCTCATTAGCAAGAATTCATTGTCCCTTTAGATATAAATATGATGTTTGGGTAAAAAATAAAGGATTCTGTGAGATACATATTGGTAAGTTATTTTTTCATCATGGTTGTTTTTAAATTTAATTCTATTTTTAAAGGAAAATAATGCAACCTAGCTCTTCATTGAAATATATTTTGTATGTCTTACAGACCAGGCTTGAATAATACATGAAAACTAAACTTTGCCACTTGTTTAAAATTTGAAATCAAGATTCATTTTACTTTCATCTCAAGCATTAGTAGAGGAGGCAAGAAACATCATTTTCTTAACTCCAAAGTCCAACTGCATGGCCAATCAAGGTTGATTGATTGAAGGTGTCAAAAAGAGTGGCAGCCAATATCCTCCAGTCCACTGACCTTGCGTTTCAGAAGACAGATTAAACCAGGCTGTCTCTTTCTAAATTCAAATGGATTGGAAAAAAAAAAATCTTTGTGCCTTGATCCATTATGGGGCTGTGCTTAATTGATCTTTGACTCATTACTGAAGCTGAACAACTTAGGGACACAGACATGAATATTTGCCTACAAAATGGTAAGCCAGGATAACAGTTCATCTCCAGCTTCGAAACAGAATAACAACGTAATAAACTAATGAAAACAAACTACAAGGAAATTATAAAACAGCCTCAGTCAAGCAGTATCCTATTCAATTACCATCATTTAAAAGTCACTGTGGAGCTCAAGGCATTTTAGGGCATGAGCCAACCATCTCCTTGCACGGCCCTGCGATAAAACCTTTCTCTTCTCCAAACTCCGATGTTTCGGTACCTGGAGCTGCGGACTTTTCCCTGTCAAGCAGGAGACCCCACAGCTGGTCCATCCTCTCTCCTCTCTGTAGGTGAGGGAGGGCATCATTTGGATCCGTGGATGAATTCCCTCCTATCAGGATCGTGCTTCAGGATCTTCCTGAACTTTCCCAGAGGCCTTCTGAAGTGAGTGCCCTGAGGTTCAGGCAACAGCGTTAACTTGCTTCCTCTCCTCTAGCCCTTTGCAAGGGTGGTGTGTTTGAGGGTGGCAGTCTGAGGAGGATTTTCTCCTACTTTCTGATGCAGCATTGAAGGACATAAAGGAGGGCATTTAGCTGATGGGTAAAGAGTGACTTTCTCTGATGGGCTTAGGGCTGACCTAGAGTTCAGACATGGACCCTGGCACCCACAGGGCTGGAGAAGCTGTGAAATAGAAGATGTGGCACGAGAAGAGAGTAGTGATGGAGGGGAGAAGGAGAGGAGGGCTGAGTCGTAGGCAGCCGAGGCTCAGCAGGGCATGCTTCTGAGATGGGAAGAGACCACGGTCATGGAAACCGGGAATGCTGCTGATGGATATTTGTGAGAAATGCCAACCATGCAAAGAAAGGGACCCTTTAGAGTGAGACTAGAGCGACATTGAGGAAAGGAATGCTGGGCCATAGTTAAAGGTACACAGACATCGGTACAGACTTGGACAGGCAGAGTCGGGCATTATAACAATGGCCATTTTTATGGAGATCCTCTCCTATGCCAGTAGCTTTGCACGATCGACTCTACTCCTCATCACTGCTCATGGAGGATGCAGTATCATTCCCATTTTCTGATGAAGGACACTGGCAGTGTTACTCAGTGGATCCACATCCATCCATCCATCCATCCATCCAGATGTGCCTGGAGTTAGAAAAGTCCTCTCTTAGAGATTAGTATTTAAGCCAAGACCTGACTGATGAGAAGGAGGCAGTCATGGGCAGATCTGGCAGAAAAACACCTCAAGAAAAAGGAATGGCAAGTGCAAAGCCCTAAGACAGAAATGAGCATGGCATGTTTGAAGAATGAAAGACGGCCAAGCTGGCTGGTGGCCATGAGGAGAACAGTATCTGATGAGGTGAAGAAGTGGGCGGAAATCAAAGTGCACAACCAGCATGACACAGGTGTAGACCAATCAGAAAGGAATGGCTTGGCAGAGGCCAAATTATGCAGGGCCTTGTGGGTCATCATAAGGAGTTTGGAAATGACAGTTGTTGTAATGGAAAATCACTGGAAAGCTTTAAAAAGAGGAGCAACACAATCAAATTTAGGATTTAAAAAGACAACTCTAGAGGACTTCCCTGGCTGTCCAGCGGTTAAGACTCCATGCTTCCATTGCAGGGGGTGTGAGTCTGATCCCTGGTCAGGAAACTAAGATCCCACATGCCGTGTGGCACAGCAATGAATAAGTAAAAAATAAATAAATAATTTTTAAAAAAATAAATAAAAAGACAACTCTATAAAACAACGAGATACCACTACACCTATTAGAATGGCCAAAATCCAAAACACTGAAAACACCAAATGCTGACGAGTAACAGGAACTCTTATTCATTACTGGTGGGAATGCAAAATGGTATGTAAGACAGTCTGGTAGTTTCTTACAAAACCATACATACTCGTACCATACGATCCAGCAACTGGACTCCTTGGTATTTACCCAAATGAGTTGAAAACTTATGTCCAGACAAAAACCTGCACACAGATGTTGACAGCAGCTTTATTCATAATTGCCAAAACTTGGAAGCAACCAAGATGTCCTTCAGTAGATGAGTAGATAAATAAACTGGTACATCCAGACAATGAGATGGTATTCAGCACAAAGAAATGAGCAATCAAGCCTTGACAAGACATGGAGGAAACATAAATGTGTATTGATAAGTGAAAGAAGCCAGTTTGAAAAGGCTACATGCTGTATGATTCCAGCTATATGACATTTTGGAAAAGGCAAAACTATGGAAACAGCAAAAAGATCAGGGGTTAGGTGGGGAAAGGATGAACAGGTGGAGCACAGAGGATTTTTAGGGCAGTAAAACTATTCTGTATGATACTATAATGATGGATAGATGACATTTTACATTTTTCAAAACAAAAAGTGAATCCTAATGTAAACTGTACTCTCTTACAACAACAAGAGCAAACACCAATAGAAACTATGGACTTTGGGTGATAATGACATGTCAATGCAGGTTCATCAATTGTAACAAACATACAACTGTGGTATGAGATGTTTATAGTGGGAGAGGCTAGGTGAGCATCGGGGCAGGGGTACATAGAAACTTTCTGTGCTTTCTGCTCAATTTTGCTATGAACCTAAAACTTTTTTAAAACATAAAGTCTGTTAAAAAAAAAAAAAAAAAAAGACCACTCTAGCCGCTGTGTGAAGAGTGGATTGTGTGGTAGCAAGAGAGGAAGAAGGGAAGCAAGTTAGAATTTACAGTAAACTAGGTAAGAGATGTCAGTGGTTTAGACTAATATTTTGATGATAAACAAGGGAATAAGTAGTCAAATTTGGGACATATTTGGAGGTAATGCTGCCAGAACTTGCTGATGAATTAAATATGGAATTTGAAGGAGAAAAAAGAAAAAAAAGTCACTGATAGCAGTAATAAGTTGCATAAATCGGTAATGTCCTATATCCATACATCTAGCATATTTGCTGATATTTTTTCAGTATTTAATTTCAATATTATTTCCAATATTTAATATCAGCTTGCTACAATGCAACAATTCCTGAACATGACCAATGTTCAATGACTATATGTACTGTAAAACTTACTACGCTTTGGTAAAATAATGAGTTGTTTGCTACTTCAACTTACATAAGACTTTTTTTTTTTTGCGGTACGTGGGCCTCTCACTGTTGTGGCCTCTCCCGTTGCGGAGCACAGGCTCCGGACACGCAGGCTCAGCGGCCATGGCTCACGAGCCCAGCCGCTCCGTAGCATGTGGGATCTTCCCGGACCGGGGCACGAACCTGCGTCCCCTGCATCGGCAGGTGGACTCTCAACCACTGCGCCACCAGGGAAGCCCTACATAAGACTTTTGATAGCTGTATAATTTAAAATCATTTTCAGTGTCAATTTTTATTATAAAAACAATTCTTAAATGTTTGAAGGTAAAATTCGGTTGCAAAATCATCACAAACAAAAACTTATTAGTGCTCTTTCATAGCAATGATTTTCCTTTATTTCTAGCAAATTGAAAGTACTCAATAACTTTTATCAAGTTATATCTTAGTTGTGAAACTTATAAGAGTTACTGGAAATTATTTGCTTGATAGAGGAGTAAATTGTGATTGGATGGATTTATAATCTGAGCATAATATATTTACCACCAAATCACAAAGTTGACATAAAATAAGAAAGATGTAGATAATATACCATGTGACTTTAGAATATCCTCCTCAAATATCATATATAGGAACTTGTTCATTTGTTTCCTGTTATTTTATATTAAGAAAATGAAATTTCCCTTATGGGATCCTCAAGCCTTCTCAAGAAAGAGTGTTCAAATACTTAATGATGTAAGAGAGACAGACAGACAGAAAAAGAGAGAGAATATGAATGATACTCATCTGCCTGTGTATGTGCTGTGCTGTACAGTCATCATACTAAATTTCATTAGAGCTAAAACAGCATCAATTCAGAGATACACTATTATATTATGTGCCAATATTCAAGAAAAAATTCTGCCATATAAACTGTGACACAGTCCTAAGATACCATCAATTATAAGATGCATCCTGATTTCAGAGCTGTACAATGTGAAAAAGAAACATGAGATAAACGCTGGTAACTTCTTCCTGGTAACACAACCATGCTCTTCCCACAATGATTCCTGTGGCCAATAATAATATGAACAAGAAATATGCTACCCCGGCTTTCCTCTTACTTCATTCACGCCTCAGGTTCCTTTGAGGTATCATTCCCTTATTTCTGAATGATAAGGTGCTCCAAAGTTCAGTCCTCAGACCCCTCTGCTATGTCTACTCTCACTCATAAGTGATTTTACCTAATGCTTTGTATTTAAACATCACCTATGTAGTGGATGAATCAGTCTTCAATTTGTGAGTTCACTTCCAACCTCTCCCTGATCTGTATTCCAACTGCCAATACAATAATTCCACTGGCTATCTAAAAGACATCTCAGAATTCTAAATCTAATACACAACTCTTTTATTTTTATTTTATTGTTTCACAGTATGCGGGCTTCCCACTGCTGTGGCCTCTCCTGTTGCAGAGCACAGGCTCCGGACGTGCAGGCTCAGCAGCCATGGTTCATGGGCCCAGCTGCTCCGTGGCATGTGGGATCTTCCCAGACCAGGGCACGAACCCGTGTCCCCTGCATCGGCAGGTGGACTCTCAACCACTGCGCCACCAGAGAAGCCCCTAATACACAACTCTTGATTGCTATCTCAGTAAATGGCACCAGACATCCAGCAGTTTAGATGAACAATTAACAGCCTTTCACTAGTGTTTTCTTAGACCCCCATTCACTCCTATCACATCAAGCTTCAAAATTGGTTCAAAATTGTTCAACTTTTGGTCCCCTTGCCAGTCTCACTCCAGCCCCAAGTACCCTCAGCTTTCTCAAGCACTGCTGCTTTAGACTCCCAACTGACCTTTCAGCTTCTACAGTTTCTCAGATTCTCCACAGTGTAGCCAAAGGGATATTCCAACAAAGTGAATCTCATCATTTCATTCTCCTGCTCAAATCCTTTAATTCAATTCTAGTTAAACTTAGAAACATATTGAGAGGAACCAAGATGGCAGAGTAGAAGGACATGCTCTCACTCCCTCTTGTGAGAACACCAGATTCACAACTAGCTGTTGGACAATCATCGACAGGAAGACATTGGAACTCACCAAAAAAGATACCCCACATCCAAAGACAAAGGAGAAGCCTCAATGAGACAGCAGGAGGGGTGCAATCACAGAAAAATCAAATCCCTTAACTGCTGGATGGGTGACTCACAGACTGGAGAACACTTGCACCACAGACGTCCACCCACTGGAGTGAAGGTTGTGAGCCCCATGTCAGGCTTCCCAACCTGGGGGTCTGGCAACGGGAGGAGGTATTCCTAGAGAATTAGACTGTGAAGCCTAGTGGGAATTGACTGCAGGACTTCGACAGGACTGGGGGAAACAGAGACTCCACTCTTGGAGGGCACACACAAAGTAGTGTGTGCATCGGGACCCAGGGGAAGGAGCAGTGACCCCAGGGGAGACTGAACCAGACCTACGTGCTAGTGTTGGAGGGTCTCATGCAGAGGCAGGGGGTGGCTGTGGCTCACTATGTGTACAAGGACACTGGCAGCAGAAGTTCTGGGAAGTAATCCTTGGCATGAGCCCTCCCAGACTCTGTCATTAGCTCCACCAAAGAGCCCAGGTAGGCTCCAGTGTTGGGTGGTCTCAGGCCAAACAACCAACAGGGAGGGCATCCAGCCCCACCCATCAGCAGTCAAGTGGATTAAAGTTTTACTGAGCTCTGCCCACCAGAGCAACAGTCACCTCTAACTACCACCAGTCCCTCCAATCAGGAAACTTACACAAGCCTCTTAGATAGCCTCATCCACCAGAGGGCAGAGAGCAGAAGCAAGAAGAACTACAGTCCTGCAGCCTGTGGAACAGAAAGCACATTCACAGAAAGATAGACAAGATGAAAAGGCAGAGGGCTATGAACCAGATGAAAGAACAAGATAAAACCCAAGAAAAACAACTAAATGAAGTGGAGATTTGGCAACCTTCCAGAAAAAGAATTCAGAATAATGATAGTGAAGATGATCCAGGACCTCAGAAAAAGAATGGAGGCAAAGATCGAGAAGATGCAAGAAATGTTTAACAAAGACCTAGAAGAATTAAAGAACAAACAAACAGAGATGAACAATACAATAAGTGAAATGAAAACTCCACTAGAAGGAATCAATAGCAGAATAAATGAGGCAGAAGAACGGATAAGTGACCTGGAAGACACAATGGTGGGATTCACTGCTGTGGAACAGAATAAAGAAAAAAGAATGAAAAGAAATGAAGACAGCCTTAGAGACCTCTGGGACAACATTAAACACAACAACATTTGATTACAGGGGTCGCAGAAGGAGAAGAGAGAGAGAAAGGACCAGAGAAAATTTCTGAAGAGATTATAGTCGAAAACTTCCCTAATATGCGAAAGGAAATAGCCACCCAAGTCCAGGAAGCTCAGAGAGTCTCATACAGGATAAACCCAAGGAGAAACATGCTGAGACACATAGTAATCAAATTGGCAAAAATTGAAGACAAAGAAAAATTATTGAAAGAAGCAAGGGAAAAATGACAAATAACATACAAGGGAACTCCCATAAAGTTAACAGCTGATTTCTCAGCAGAAACTCTGCAAGCCAGAAGGGAGTGGAATTATATACTTAAAGTGATGAAAGGGAAGAACCAACAGCCAAGATTTCTCTACCCGGCAAGGATCTCATTCAGATTTGATGGAGAGATCAAAAGCTTTACAGACAAGCAAAAACTAAGAGAATTCAGCACCACCAAACCAGGTCTACAACAAATGCTAAAGCAACTTCTCTAAGTGGGAAACAAAAGAGAAGAAAAGGACCTACAAAAACAAACCCAAAACAATTAAGAAAATAGTCATAGGAACATACATATCGATAATTACCTTAAACGTGAATGGATTAAATGCTCCAACCAAAAGACACAGGCTTGCTGAATAGATACAAAAACAAGACCCATATATATGCTGTCTACAAGAGACCCACTTCAGACCTAGGAACACATACAGACTGAAAGTGAGGGGATGGAAAAAGATATTCCATGCAAACGGAAATCAAAAGAAAGCTGGAGTAGCTATACTCATATCAGATAAAATAGACTTTAAAATAAAGAATGTTGCAAGAGACAAGGAAGGACACTACATAATGATCAAGGGATCAATCCAACAAGAAGATATAACAATTATAATTACATATGCATCCAATGTAGGAGCACCTCAATACATAAGGCAAGTGCTAACAGCTCTAAAAGAGGAAATCGACAGTAACACAATAATAGTGGGGGACTTTAACACCTCACTTACACCAATGGACAGATCATCCAAAATGAAAATAAATAAGGAAACAGAAGCTTTAAATGACAAAATAGACCAGATAGATTTAATTGATATTTATAGGACATTCCATCCAAAAACAGCAGATTAAACTTTCTCCTCAAGTGCGCACGGAACATTCTCCAGGATAGATCACATCTTGGGTCACAAATCAACCCTCAGTAAATTTAAGAAAATTGAAATCATATCAAGAATCTTTTCTGACCACAATGCTATGAGATTAGAAATGAATTACATGGAAAAAACATAAAAAACACAAACACATGGAAGCTAAACAATACGTCACTAAATAACTAAGAGATGACTGAAGAAATCAAAGAGGAAATAAAAAAATACCTAGAGACAAATGACAGTGAAAACACAACAATCCAAAACCTATGGAATGCAGCAACAGCAGTTCTGAGGGAAGTTTATAGCTATACAAACCTACCTCAAGAAACAAGAAACATCTCAAATAAAAAATCTAACCTCACACCTAAAGGAACTAGAGAAAGAAGAACAAACAAAACCCAAAGTTAGCAGAAGGAAAGAAATAATAAAGATCAGAGCAGAAATAAATAAAATAGAAACAAAGAAAACGATAGCAAAGATCAATAAAACTAAAAGCTGGTTCTTTGAGAAGGTAAACAAAATTGATAAACCATTAGCCACACTCATCAAAGAAAAAGAGGGAGAGGACTCAAATCAATAAAATTAGAAATGAAAAAGGAGAATTTACAACAGACACCATAGAAATACAAAGCATCCTAAAAGACTACTACAAGCAACTCTATGCCAGTAAAATGGACAACCTGGAAGAAATGGACAAATTCTTAGAAAGGTATAACCTTCCAAGACTGAACCAGGAAGAAATAGAAAATATGAACAGACCAATCACAAGTAATGAAATTGAAACTGTGATTAAAAATCTTCCAACAAACAAAAGTCCAGGACCAGATGGCTTCACAGGTGAATTCTATCAAACATTTAGAGAAGAGTTAACACCCATCCTTCTCAAACTCTTCCAAAAAGCTGCAGAGGAAGGAACACTCCCAAACTCCTTCTATGAGGCCACCATCACCCTGATACTAAAACCAGACAAATATACCACAAAAAAAGAAAATTACAGACCAATATCACTGATGAATATAGATGTAAAAATCCTCAGCAAAATACTAGCAAACAAAATCCAACAACACATTAAAAGGATCATACACCATGATCAAGTGGGATTTACCCCAGGGATGCAAGGATTCTTCAATATATGCGAATCAATCAATGTGATACACCATATTAACAAAATGAAGAATAAAAACCATATGATCATCTCAATAGATGCAGAGGAAACTTTTGACAAAATTCAACACTCATTTATGATCAAAACTCTCCAGAAAGTGGGCATAGAGGGAATCTACCTCAACATCATAAAGGACATATATGACAAACCCATAGGAAACATCATTCTCAATGGTGAAAAATTGAAAACATTTCCTCTAAGATCAGGAACGAGACAAGGATGTCCACTCTCACCACTATTATTCAACATAGTCTTGGAAGTCCTAGCCACGGCAATGAGAAAGAAAAAGAAATACAAATTGGAAAAGAAGAAGTAAAACTGCCACTGTTTGCAGATGACTTGATAGTATACATACAGAATCCTAAAAATGCCACCAGAAAACTCCTAGAGCTAATCAATGAATTTGGTAATGTTGCAGGATACAAAATTAATGCACTGAAATCTGTTGCATTACTATACACTAATGATGAAAAATCTGAAAGAGAAAGTAAGGAAACACTCCCATTTACCATTGCAACAAAAAGAATAAAATACCTAGGAATAAAACTACCTAGGGAGACAAAAGACCTGCATGCAGAAAACTATAAGACACTGATGAAAGAGATTAAAGATGATATGAACAGATGGAGAGATATACCATGTTCTTGGATTGGAAGAATCAATATTGTGAAAATGACTATACTACCCAAAGCAATCTACAGATTCAATGCAATCCCTATCAAATTACCAATGGCATTTTTTACGGAACTAGAACAAAAAATCTTAAAATTTGTATGGAGGTACAAAAGACCCCGAATAGCCAAAGCAGTCTTGAGGGAAAAAAACGGAGTTGGAGGAATCAGACTCCCTGAACTCAGACTATACTACAAAGCTATGGTGATCAAGACAATATGGTACTGGCACAAGAACAGAAACATAGATAAATGGAACAAGATAGAAAGCCCAGAGATAAACCCACACAATTATGGTCAACGAATCTATGACAAAGGAGGCAAAGATATACAATGGAGAAAAGACAGTCTCTTCAATAAGTGGTGCTGGGAAAACTGGACAGATACATGTAAAAGAATGAAATTAGAACATCCCCTAACACCATACACAAAAATAAACTCAAAATGGATTCGAGACCTAAATGTAAGACCGGACCCTATAAAACTCTTAGCGGAAAACATAGGAAGAACACTCTTTGACATAAATCACTGCAAGATCTTTTTTGATCCACCTCCTAGAGTAATGGAAATTAAAACAAAAATAAACAAATGGGACCTAATGAAACTTCAAAGCTTCTGCACAGCAAAGGAAACCATAAACAAGATGAAAAGACAACCCTCAGAATGGGAGAAAATATTTGCAAATGAATCAATGGACAAAGGATTAATCTCCAAAATATATAAACAGCTCATGCAGCTCAATATTAAAGCAACAAACAACCCAATCCAAAATTGGGCAGAAGACCTAAGTAGACATTTCTCCAAAGAAGATATACAGATGGCCAAGAAGCACAGGAAAAGCTGGTCAACATCACTAATTAGAGAAATGCAAATCAAAACTACAATGAGTTATCACCTCATACCAGTTAGAATGGGCATCATCAGAAAATCTACAAACAACAAATGCTGGAGAGGGTGTGGAGAAAAGGGAACCCTCTTGCACTGTTGGTGGGAATGTATATTGATACAGCTGCTATGGAGAACAGTATGGAGGTTCCTTAAAAAACTAAAAATAGAATTACCATATGATTCAGCTATCCCACTACTGGGCATATATCCAGAGAGAACCATAATTCAAAAAGACATATGCACCCCAATGTTCATTGCAGCACTATTTACAATAGCCAGGTCATGGAAGCAACCTAAATTCCCATTGACAGATGAATGGATAAAGAAAATGTGGTACATATATACAATGGAATATTACTCAGCCATAAAAAGGAACGAAATTGGATAATTTGTAGAGACATGGATGGATCTAGAGATTGTTATACAGAGTGAAGTAAGTCAGAAAGAGAAAAACAAATGTCGTATATTAACACATGTATGGGGAACCTAGAAAAATGGTACAGATGAAGCGGTCTGCAGGGCAGAAGTTGAGACACAGATGTAGAGGACAAACATACGGAGACCAAGGGGGGAAACCCTGGGGTTGTGGGGATGGTGCTGTGCTGAATTGGGCAATTGGGATTGACATGTATACACTGATGTGTATAAAATTGATGACTAATAAGAACCTGCTGTATAAAAAAAATAAAAATAAAAAGTAGAATACTTAGAAAGGTACAAACTTTCTCTTCTGTAGCCTATAAAGTCCTATATTATCTGGCACATGGGTACCTATTAGTATTATTTCCTAGCACCGTTTCAGACACACAGACACAGACAAATGCACAAACACACACACTCCCTATGACCCCAGTAGAATATAGGGTTCATAATTCATGACTGCTACTAGATGTTGGTTTTATCTTACCCGCCACTCTATAGGCAGTGCCTGAAACACTGATCAACATACAGTAGATACTGTGTAAATACAGTAGATGATTGAATGGATAATGAATGAATGGATGGATGGATAAAACAGGAAAATGCTTTGTAAACACAATTGTCTCCTCTTCTCACTACATTCTTGTGATGTTGGGTGTGGTGGAATTCAGAGTGAAAGTGTGTCTGACACTTAGTCTGGGGACACTGAAGAAACTTACAGGCTGATGAAGATGAAAAACATCTGGCTTTTGTCCAGGAATAGAAACATTTTGGTTAAAGAAACTTCTTGAGACTGTTGGTGTTTTTAGGTCAGTGTTGTTAACATCTTTATATAATATAATGGGATAATGGTCAGTTAGAATATATACTCCTACAAGTCCTTACCTAACATTAAAAACAAGCTATTCCAAATCTCAGCCTCTCTTTAGATGATAGTCTCCCTAGTTTGTCAGTCTGACGGTTCTGAAGTTAATGATCTGCCATGTATCAAGCACCGAGGCGAAGACGATGTCTACCAGACATCCAAGTCGATTGCTGTTCGCACTGCTGAACCTAAGGCTAGGAATTTGGTGTCAAGGCTCCACACTGCTGTCTGGCTATTAGGCTTGTGAGCAGCAGAATAACTGCTGTTACTAAAATTCATCACACAACACTCCATCCGAAACTTACATTGAGGCAGTAAGTGAAATCTGTCTCTGTGGGGCAGAGGGTCATCCGTCATTTTGAAAGAAGCTTGCGAGAGCTCTAGGGCTCTGAAGGGGTGTTATAATACGAAATATTTATGTGAGGATGGGGATTGAGTGTGACTTTGGGGCCGTGGAGCAAATGATGGTAATATTTTTGCTCAGAGTCAGAATGTTCTGGCAGTAGCTAAAGCCATCTGGGATTCTGGATCTATTCTGGTCATGTGGTTTTCTGGCTTCTCAGCTCCTACTTGATGGTGTGTGCTCGTCCTCCACTGCTGTGAGCTGATTATCCTCTAATATTAAGGGTGACCACTAGCAAATGTGCTGCAAGTCGAGGGATGCCAGTTATGAAAACTTTCTGTGATGAAATGGCCATCTTCTTCCCTTGGTGGAAATTATGTCTCTCAATGGTTCTGTGATATTAATCTATCTTTACACTGAAAACTACAATTCATTTTAAACCATTTATCTTAGGTGGGTCTGAGGATCCTGAAGGTGTGAGGAGATGGCTGGGGTTAACAACCTAGGTACGGAGAACTGGGCAACTTGTTTAGTCTCAGGATACCTCAGGCAAAGAAAGAGGAAACAACAATATCTCAAGAATTTCATGGGTTATTACGAGGGGCACCAAGTGATAAACATTAGCGGAAGCATCAGTTGGACAGAAATGACACTGTGAGTCAGGATCACTACTCAGAACTCCTAGGAAGTTCTAGACTGAGACATGACTTTAAAGCAATTGGAGGAGAATTTATGTCTCACAACCACCTTCTGATTTGAAACCCAGCGATAATAATAGCTGATTCACAAAAAAATTGTTGTGAGATATCAAAACAGAAAACACACATAAAAGCACCTGGTAGTGTATATATGTCCACCAAACGTAAGGTAGATAGCTAGTGGGAAGCAGCCGCATAGCACAGGAAGATCAGCTCGGTGCTTTGTGACCGCCTGGAGGGGTGCGATAGGGAGGGTGGGAGGGAGGGAGACACAAGAGGGAAGAGATATGGGAACATATGTATATATATAACTGATTCATTTTGTTGTAAAGCAGAAACTAACACACCATTGTAAAGCAATTATACTCCAATAAAGATGTAAAAAAAAAAAAAAGCACCTGGTAAAATTTGAATGGCAAATCAACTTTCAAAAGTATTTTTTGGTTACTTTTACTGAGTGGGGATGAGCCTCCAACATTGTCATGGCTTCCAGAGATATGTTCAACTTCATCTTAAGAAGAAAATGGCTAATTAATTGGACACGTTCCGATTTAGAGCAACAAATATAGTTTATATCTACAGGCATACCTGAGAGATATCGTGGGTTCAGTTGCACACCATTACAATAAAGCCTGTATTGCAATAAAGTGAGTTAACATGAATTTTTTGGTTTTCCAGGGCATATAAAAATAGATTTATACTATATGGTAGGGTATTAAGTGTGCAATAGCATTATGTCTAAAAAATAATGTATGTACATTAATTAAAAAACACTTTATTGCTAAAAATGCTAAACATCATCAGAGCCTTCAGAGAGCCATAATCTTTTGTGCGATAGTAACACTGATCATTGATCACAGATCACCATAACCAATATAATAATAATGAAAAAGTTCAAAATATTGCGAGAATTACCAAAATGTGACCAAGAGATATGAAGTGAGACTATGCTGTTGGGAAAATGGTGTCAATACACTTGCTTGACGTAGGGCTGACATAAGCCTTCAGTTTGTAAAACAAAACAACCCCCCCCAATATGTGCAAAACACAATATAATAAGGTATGCCTGTATACCTACACTATCTACCTCTCTCTCTCTCCTTCTCCCTCTCTTTCTCTCTCTCCCTGATGTATATACACATATATTCTTTTATCTGTTCTCTTCTTGAAAAATAGTAAGAGATTTCTGGTTAGGGATTGGTATGTAGTCTGAAGAAAGAAATTTATGCGAACCCACATGATAAGGAAGTGGGGGATGAATTAGGATTTTGAGATTAACATATACACACTACTATATATAAAATAGATTACAAACAAGGACCTACTAAATAGCACAGGGACATCTACTCAGTATTTTGTAATAACCTATAAGAGAAAAGAATCTGAAAAAGAACATATATATATTATATATATATGTATAACAATCACTTTGCTGGATACCTGAAACTGACACAACATTGTAAATCAACTATACTTTTAAAAAGTAGGAAATATTTAATTATACATTCCACTTTTCAGAAACAAATTATTGAATGAAATGGTTTGGGATTGATAAAATCACTGTATTAATTATGACATAGTTTTTGGCTGATTGAAGCAGAAACACAAAAGTGGCTCAAACACGAGAAAAAAAGATTTACTAATCCAATTTTAGAATGTATTTAGAATAAAATTTAAACTATGTAGGTAAATGTTTTAGGGAACAGTGATAGTGTGTAGCAATATTTCCCTACTATATTCCTATCATAGGGCACATAAAAAACATGACAATAGGTGTATGGCCCACAGGTGTAAAGAATGAGGCTTTTTACAGGTGGAGGCAAGTGGCTAGGTGATTAGTGTCACCTAAACTCTGCCTGGCAACTGAAAAGCTAAGGAGATCAAAATAGTGGAACCCACAGCTTAGAGATCTCTGGCTTTAGATCTAAAAAGCATCACATCCTAGCTGTATCACTTACTAACTTGGTAAAGTCACCTAATCTCTCTGAACCTGTATTGCCACATCTGTAAGACTCAGATAATAACCCTTTCCCCTGGGTACACTACATGAGGTTCAAATGACACACGGTATACGTGAAAGATGAAAAAGTAAAGCATTGTACACATTTGTGATATTAATACCAAAGATAATTTGAGTTTTTATTTATTTATCAAAGTTTGGCAACTGAGCAACTTGGAGCCCTAACTAATTAAAAATAAAGAAGTTCTATAATGGAAAGTGGTAAAAGCAGATTAGACAGAATGGAAATGGAAGAAAATGAACATGACTTGATTCATACATTTGCTGTGGAAGGTGCCACCACCCAAATGAGATGGAATTTTGCTTTTAAAATTGAAAGGAAATTATTTCCTCACATTTCCAAAATATAACATTCATGCTTTTATGAATGTCAATCCAGAATATACTATGTTGAAATGTTGGGTCAGTATCCGTACTCTGTTCTCTTCAAAGAGGACGACTTCCAAATCTCCTCTTCAGCCAAATGATAAAATGAGGTTTTCTAGAAACAAGTTAAACTTATAGTTCACACATTACATATTACTCTGTTAATTTCCCCAGCCAATTACAGTGCTGAAAGCTTTACTCTGGGAGTCATAAAGTAGATTTGTTGAATAAAAAATCTACTGCTTAAATTCCATCCCTCCTTTTTCTTACAACACCAGCAAAAATAATAAAAGAAGGGAAAAAAAGAAAATGGGAGAAAGTTCTGTTTAACCTTCTCTCGAGCTGGCTGAAAACTCAAGCAGGGGATGGTCTGATGGTTAAGATTGATGAGCACCGTCTCCCCTGGCTGAAGATCAAGCCTGTCTCATTTGTAATTTTCTCGGTACCCTTGGCTAAGGAAAAGGGTTCTGAGGTTGAACACACCTGCTTCCACCCTTGGACCCAGTGAGAGCAACCTCTGCTATAACTAGGCAGACCTTCTTTGCCAGATGGGAATGGAGAGCAAAGTATACAGAAAAAATAAAAACTACACAGTCCTGTAGTAGAGAGAGCTGAAGAGAGATGACATGCTATTATTTCATTTCTAACTTCACAGTGACCCCTACTTTAATAAATCAAATATGCACTGTCATTAAAATGTAGAAAGGCTCTTTGGAGGCAGGAAAGAACATTTTTACTAGTAAGAGAAATGATAAATTATGTTATCAATGTGAAACTTTAAGGAGGTGTTTTATCATATACAGCCTTCCTATATTCTTTTGAATTTGGCACAATGGAAAAAATAAGCACTGCAACTTATATACTAAATATATTATTTGGCATTGCTTTTAAGTTCTTGAAAATAAGATACACCACACTTTCACTGAACATCATTAGAATAATATATGTGTAAGTTTGGTCCTCTCAGGGCCCTGAGTAAATGAGAAAATGGACTCAACTGAATCTACTCTAAAAGTTTTATACATAAAGCTTACCAAGAAGGGTTATTTGTTGTTGCTTTCCTTAATGCTATGTGATTTAAACTTTTAAAAAAACACATCTGTCTTCAAGTTCCATGCATTGGTAAAACACCTAGTGATGATATAAACTAGGAAGACATTTCCAGTGACCATTCTTAATCTTCCTTTCTTCTGAACTTCTGTTTTTCTTCCCCCTAACTCTACCAGAAAATGTAATTTTAGAAAGATCCAAGAGGAAGTGGTTGGTTACTTAGGGTAAGAGAAGATGAAGAAGAAATCTTTGGAAACTCTAAAGTAGGCAAGGGGACCAGGAAGAAAGAAAGACCAGGCACCCAGAGTCAAAACATAATAATCATGTTTTCTCTCTGTCCACTCAGGATTTTTTGCTTAGGCAAGTATATTCTAGAAAATTGACTGTGATTATTTAACAAAATAGATATTCACTCTTGGAAAACTGACAGTCCAAACTGATGGGAACTGCACAGTTACCTGTCTTTGTGAGAAGCTGCATTGTCCAAAGATATGGCACAGAGGAAGATAAGCAAACCCAGGCTCCCTGAAGAATCTAATCACATAACTGACTTAGAGGCAACTTCAAAGCTGCCAGGGAAACTATCTGAAAAGCCTGCCAGTGTGTCAGATCCTGCTGCTAGTGAGAGGTCTTTCAAAGGCAGGCATCTGGCTCCTGTGATTGCCATTCCGAAAGGGAGGCTGGGACTTTGTGCTTTATTTCTGGTGATCATGTGCTCGGGCTATTACCAGGCTATTTGGACTGTGAAGACTGCTGTCTTGATTCACGATGAAAGCTTATCTTGTGATTTCATTTCTGAATGAGATTCTTTCAAGCTGTCCTTTTTATTTATTTACTGTTCCACATTGACTTTAGCATTTGTATGCTCTGTGCTATGAATTAACTAAGAACTTTTTCACAATATGGGGGTAAAGCTAAAAATCCAACTTTTTGCCCACTTGTGGCTAATAAATCTCGTAAGCAATGAACTTCACATCCCCTGTTTTTAGAATATTGTTTTGAGAAAGTTCTTTCATCAGTGATGGATCCTCATGTTTGTTTTATTTGGAAATTTCTTTGATTGACCTTCACAAAGCAACTAGTATCATGTAGCTATTATATATATTTTGTCATAAAAACCCTATTGCATCTCCTTTACCCCTCCCGCCATAACACTCCCAACCACATCCCATGTGGTAGGGTCTCTCATGAAGAGGGTTATATCCTAATGGAAATATTCATGCCACTGGTATTTTAGAAAAGTTTTTACTCTAATCTGTCTTAGGCTCCACTAAGGAGGTTACCCAAATTGCACAGCTCCAGTCACCACTCATTTAGCAACCTATGGAGGTATCTTGCAGGTAAGCAAATTCGCCCTGCATGGCTCACTTCCACCTTAACTTTCTTTCATCTCCCTCTAATGATTCTCATCATACAGCATCCTCCCCTATTGCACAGTCCATCAGATAATTGCATATACTTGGAACGCCTTTAGAGCAGATGCTACAATTCTCCTTCAAATGCATGTGCCATTAACTATTCAATATTTATATGGTCTTCTTCCTCCTAGGTTTCAGTTTTGTTCTTGCCTATAGATTATCCTCCCTTCCCAAATATCACTCTGCCGTTTTAATCCATTATACCGAAGCAATCATGGTCTTGATATTAGCTTTGTTGTTAGTCTCTCTAGCTTGAGGCTCTTGCAATAATCTTCACGCAAGTAAATAAAATTCAGTATAAAACCTACATGTGAAATTGATAAAATTCCACCTGAACACTGGAATTTTCCTGAAGTCCACGCATTTTTTATTCAGAGCATAATTATTATACACAAAAATAGAGTAGCTGAATGGATTTCGGAAGGATTACTGATTTCTAAGATATTTACCAACCAATATCTGAAGATATAGAACTATAGCCATGGGAAGTCTAAATATTATAGCTGTAGGCATTTATTTCTCTCTTTAAAATTGTTTGGAGTGTTAACTGAAGTTTTGACTCTATTTAAAGGAGAAACAGGGCCATGGATGTGGCTGTCACCACCGTTGATTAAAACCCTTCGTATTCTGGCATCTGTACCTTTCCAACTAATATCCTGACCACTTAGACCTGAAGCAGAACCTAGTAATTGACACACTACACCTACCACAAACTACTTTTTTATAGTATGTCTGGCCAAACTTTCCATTTTGGTGTGTACCTGATGAGGGAAAGAGACTTAAATACACAATGGAGGAAATGCATACCTGCTATTTAGATTAACCAAATTTCTAATTCTTTAAATATAAATGAATAGTCAAGGATAATTAGACAAATGAAATGTTGATTTCAACATCAGAAGAGAATGAATAACAGAACTGCTGACCCAAAAGACCAAAACTTATAGCGGTAATTCAGAAAGTAAAAGAGATTTTAAAAATTCTAATTGGTATACACAGACAAATTTATAAAATCAGCAGGAAATGCACTGAAAAGGCAACATTCAGAAACCAGGAAATTAAAACACACACACAGAGAGGAAGAAGGGCAAAGAGGGAGGTAGGGGAAGGGGGAGAGGGGGAGAGGGGAAGAGAGAGAGAGAGATCTGGCAGAGGGCAGAATGCAAAGACTGAGTAAAAGGGGATAAAATCTTTGTTATAGAAGATAAAATATCAGAAAAAGATTGAGGGGAATATTTTATAAGAAATAAATTGATTTCTCACAGTTTAAGAAAGACAAAAATCTTTAGATTATATGGTCCTCCAGGGATCTGTAGAATAGTCAGTCCCACACATTGATAAAACCTTCTGAAGTTTCAGAGCACAAAGATAAAACAGAAGACTGTAAAACGTTTCCAGAAAAATATGACATGTCTCCAATAAACATACAAGTGATCAGTGGGCACGAGATTTGGTCACTCATGTGACATGTCTGAAAACGAGTACTATTTTCTGAGTTTTAATAGAAAAGGATTATATACCAATATAATATAGCCTTGGTGATTTGATTTGACAAAAGAGGTAGGGGAGGAGGATTTGTGGCTGTTTTATATAATTATATATAAAATACACAACCAAAATACTCAAGAGTAGTGAATCTTAGTTGATGTCGTAGTATTACCATTAAAAAAACACAGACTTCAGCCTTGGTTATTTCATTTAACCTCACAGTCTTAGTTTCCGTGCCTTTGAAATGCTGGTGATGCCTATTTTACTAGCTCAGCACAGTTTTGAGGATGCCATGAAGTAATTCGTTGAAAATGTTTTAATAACTGTTAAACATAATTTACAGATAAGCTTTCCACCTCTGTCTCTTACAACTTCTCACTCATGAATAAGTCACTCAAGTCAATATCACCATTTTATTTCATGAGCACTATTGGATGTAATATTTCTTTTGAAATTTTGATCTTTAGCTGGAAGGTCTTCTGATATCATTATGATGGACTGGGAGCTACGGGAAGTAGGAGAGAAGGCCAAAGGTCTGAAGTGCTCTGTTAACGAGCCATGTTTTAAATTAGAAAAATTTGATTTTGCATAAAAATTTAAGTTGAAATGGACAAATGCTAATGTTGTCTTTTTTTTTTTTTTTATAAATTTATTTATTTGGCTGTGTTGGGTCTTCATTTCTGTGCGAGGGCTTTCTCTAGTTGCGGCGAGCAGGGGCCATTCTTCATAGCGGTGCGCGGGCCTCTCACTGTCGCAGCCTCTCTTGTTGCAGAGCACAGGCTCCAGACGCGCAAGCTCAGTAGCTGTGGCTCACGGGCCCAGTTGCTCTCCAGCATGTGGGATCTTCCCAGACCAGGGCTCGAACCTGTGTCCCCTGCATTGGCAGGCAGATTCTCAACCACTGCGCCACCAGGGAAGCCCTGTTGTCTTATTTTTGCATCTATGCTCTCAGTCTTTTTGCACTGGATTTGGTACACTGGATAAATGAAAGTACAATACCTTCTTTGCTACTAGGAAAATTCTCTGGCCTAAGAGAACTTGGGTGCTCTCCTTCTCTATGAAACATATTCCTGATGGATTCTAGAAGTGATGTGGGTTAAGCTGTTTAGTTAACAGTGAGATACCTTTCCATATTTTAAAATCTTGAAATATCCTAGTTCCTGTATACAAATGCCAATCTACTTCAATCAAGCCTAATGGCCAATTTCTCTCTTTACAGTTTCTCTTCTCTGAAGAGTCAAACTTGCTTGTATTGCTTTCATTGAAGCCTTTAATCCAGCTCTTGTAAGTGCTATCCTGGAAGCTGCTGTTTTCCCCTAATTTTCTATTCTAATTCTAGTGTGTTTCAATCCACATCCCTATGGCCATGTCAGTGGCTTTTTGATTATGAGCTGATGAGTTTTAGAAAGATTACTTTTGCTTAGAAGAGTGCCAATAATATTTTGCTTTGTCATCAGAACTTAATTTCATTATAGGACTAGTGAGTGGCCACAGAGCATTTTCCCTCTGGATGTCTACTTTACAAGTGCAATACAGATTCCAGGAGTAGGCTGAATAGCATATACAAACTCTTATATATTGAAAAGTAATCAGAATAGGGTTTAGCTATTAAAGATTGTCCACATCTATGAATATTTTTGCATATGAATGATTTTCAGTGAGAGTCTATGATGGCTCTACATAATTTTCCCAATTAACTTACATTAAATTTCAATTGCCTCTTGTGTTTCAGCATTCTGGAGGGGTGTGTGTGGGTGGGCGTATGTGTGTGTGCGTGCCCTTCGAAAGAAGTATCATTTAGCCACTGTTTTCAAATACAGAAACAGGAACGTAATGTTATTTTCAATACAAATATAATTTATATTAGAGCTAAATTTTTTCATAAATGGATAAATGTGTTTTGTTCAAAGAGCTATATTGTTGTTCATCTAAGAGAAGAAGCAGTGGCTACAGGTAGAAGTTACTGTGTAGTGTCACCAGCCATTTATTTTATCAGGTGTCTGGAATGTTTGTCAATTCCATCAGCTTGTTTTTGTACAAAAGATTTATGCCCAGTTGTGCTTCTCTGGTGGTCACTTTTGTTTGAAGATTACAATTTTTCTTTGTAAGTATATGCTTCTTGTTTCCCAACATCTTTGTGTGACTGATATGTTACTTTTTTACCCCTAAGACTTTTAGAGATAAATAATTTAATTTGCATGAATGAATTTCCTATGGTATATATGTGATAAGCCACTCTAATTTAAAGGAAGGTGACTTCTACATTTAATTGAATCTGATAAAGTAGTTGCAAAAGACATTTTCCAAATGAATTCTCCTTATGCATAAAAACCTCTGCTTTCTTACAAACATATCTGTTGCAAGTTAAAAGACACAATAATAGAGACATTAAACAAGGGTTAAATAATAAATCAATATTGTGTCCTCTTATCAGATTGCATGAAGGTCTATCCCTGGTGGTACAGTGGTTAAGAATCCGCCTGCCAATGCAAGGGACACAATCTTCCATCCCTGATCTGGGAAGATTCCACATGCTGCGGAGCAACTAAGCCCATGCGCCACAACTACTGAGCCTGCACACTAGAGCCCACGTGCCACAACTAATGAGTCTGCATGCTGCAACTACTGAAGCCCGCACGCCTAGAGCCCATGCTCTGCAACAAGAGAAGCCACCGCAGTGAGAAGCCCGTGCACTGCAACGAAGAGTAGCTGCCGCTTGCCACAACTAGAGAAAGCCCGTGCGCAGCAACGAAGACCCAATGCAGCCAAATAAATAAACTTAAATTGCATGATCTGTTCTAAAAAATAGCTTGGATAAAATACATAAAAATATTGGGCTTCCCTGGTGGCGCAGTGGTTGAGAGTCCACCTGCCGATGCAGGGGACACAGGTTCATGCCCCGGTCCGGGAAGATCCCACATGCCGCGGAGCGGCTGGGCCCGTGAGCCATGGCCACTGAGCCTGCGCGTCCGGAGCCTGTGCTCCGCAATGGGAGAGGCCACAGCAGTGAGAGGTCCGCGTACCGCAAAAAAAAAAAAAAAAAAAAAAAAAAAAATATATATATATATATATATATTAGTAGTAGTTGTCTATGAATCATAGTTATGTCAACAATTTTACCATCTCCATCAATTCGGCATAAAAATGCTTAACAATGAGTATATAAGACTTTCATGATCAAGGTATTTTTAAATTAATAATTTTTAATTTAAAATTTAATAAAGAAGTTATCTGTAAAAAAGAAAGCTTACCTAAACACTACAAAAAATTATGGCTGTGTTAGATCCATGGGGTCCTCTACTATATAAATCACAGGAATCACAGCATATTATGATCAGATCATGAGACTTTTTTTTTTAACAGACGAGTGGAATGAGTACCAAAAATATTAAATGATTTTTCCAATGAAAAATCACTTTGCTGTGCACCTGAAACACAACACTGTAAACCAATTATACTTTTAAAAAGTAGGAAATGTTTAATTATACATTCTTCTTTTCAGAAACAAATTACTGAATTAAATAGTTTGGGATTGATAAAATCGTTGTAATGACTTCTTATTAATTTGATTTCCTCTATAAAGACCTGATCACATTCTTGTCACATTCTGGGATCCTGAGGCTTAGGATTTCATGGAAGGACATGATTCAACCCATAGCATATTCTGATTTAAGGCCCAACTGGGCCGTGCCCTTTAACACTTCTAACCCTCAAAGAAGGAAAGTTCAGAGCCTTTCAAAATCCAGATGTAAAAGACAAATCTCTTCTGCTCTGACTCACATTTGAGAATAACTGACTCTATTATCCTGAGGGCTCCCTCCTTGGCCTTTATTTTGCCCTCTCTGTGTCTCATCGCCAGATTGGGTCCTCTCACTCTCCTTTGCCCCTTGCTACTGAGATTGGGTTCTCCTGGCTTCATCAGTTCCAGGCAGGCATATTACCTGCATGAGTTCTGGGCTTCATTCCTCAGTGAACCTCAGGTGGCTGGCCCTCCTGAGGCAGCTACTCCACTTTGCAGCCCAGTAACTGCCTTTGTATCAAGTGAAAATGGATGTTCTAAGAAATCAATCCTACCTGTCAAGGAGGTACTATTTCAAATTCTAATTCCCCTCCCTTCCAAGTGCCTTCCGGTAAGGAGGGCTAGTTTGACAATCTTTCTGTTCTCTGCACTTTGATCAAGGGTTGCTTTGTGCTCTTCCTTGGGCATCATACCTCATTCTTGCCCCCATGCAAATGGGCCTGCCATTTTGTGAGCAGGGTTAGTCATTTTACTGCCACACCAGCAAGTTCTCAGGCACCCAGTGGGGGCCAAACCAAGTCCACTTGATTTAATTGCCATTCACATGCCAGCTCCAGGAAACAACATCTATTTGCTTGGTGAAACTGATGCTTCACAGTTCTGCTTTGAATTTACCATCTGGCTAAAAAGCTCATACAAACTAACCCCATGTACATGTACTCAATTTAACCCTTCGGGAAGAGTCATAGCATAGAGTACCTTGTGTACGCCAGAAACTCTGCAAAATATTTTATAGCTATTGCATCTTCAGTCCACAGAAGACATTCACGAGCGATGCCTTATTGTTTACATGTTTTGGATGGAGAAATTACTACAATTTATTGAAGGTTTACTATAAACCTTTTTTATTATTTGTGTCCAGTAAGGTCTTTTGCAGGAAAAGGATTGAAGCCAAACAGGACCCTGTGGGGCTCCTGGGCACGAAAGCCGTTCTGTGTCACCCATTTCTTGACTACAGGAAATAGGCTTCATTCAGCCTCCATGACCTTCCCTGAATTCCAAAGAGCAGGTTCAAACAGCTGTTAATCAGGGAAGGGAGGGGAAGTGGAGACCAGGGAGGAACAGTCAAGAAACAATAGTGCAGCCTTGAGGCGGGGTCCTGGTTCCCCCTCAAGGGATATACATAACAATATCTTTGAGCTGTTTCGCAGATACTGTAACCCCCACCAGGTGGGAGAAGTTAACTGTTTGCTGCCCACAAACACATAGACCCCAGACCAGCTGGAACTGGAAGGTTGACGATGCTGACTCCCAACCTCCTCACCACCAACCAATCAGAAGAATGTCCACAGGCTGATCATGCCCTCCCCTTTGAACCATTACTGTAACACTCCTCACTACCCTCTCCAGGTTGGGACACACAGTTTTGAGGGCATTAGCCCACTGTGGCCCCCTTTGCCTGGCAATGCAATAAAGCTATTCTTTTCTACTTCAGCCCAAAACTCTGTCTCTGAGATTTAATTCGGTGTTGAGGTACAGAGAGGCCAGATTCAGCATCAGGATGGCTCAAACCAGGATATGTTAATGCAAAGCAATGACAAAGAAACAATACTGAGGCACCCAGTCGTCCTGACATGGTAAGATTTATCATCTCCAGAGCCAAAGGGACTAGAAAAGAAGATATATCAAGAAGCCAGGAAGCAGCTGGAGCCCCAGTGGGAGCTGGAGCATAATGTAGGGCTCAACTGGCAGGTGCTCTCATCCAGAAAGGATATATCAATCAATATGGACTTAATAAACATCACAAAAATTCTATAGGCACATGTGTTGCTAAAATTAAGGGCTCAGAACGTAGACTGTCTGGGTTCAATTGCTAACATTATTACCTAGAGCAGTAGTTCTCAAAGTGTGGTCCTCTGACCAGGAACGTCAGCAAATCTTGGCTATACCCTGAGCCTACTGAATCAGAAGTTCCAGAGTCGGGGCCCAGGAAACTATATTTTAATGAACTTTCAAGGCAATGATTATGTACATTCAAAATTGAAAACCACTGGCCTAGGTCAAGTTACTTAACCTCATAGAAGCTCAGGTCCATCCTCTCAAACAGAGATAATGACCATAAGTACCTTTTAGAGTTGTTTGAAGAGTTAAATAAAGTAACATAGGTAAAGCTTGGAAAAGGGCAAGAGCACAGCACATTTCAGCAGCTCTTTTTTACTACAATTAGTAGTCCCCAGTCTATTTTAATTAAGTAAGAGGAGGAAGTATTTGCTCTTGACGCAGTACAACATAGTTGCTCAAGGCCCAGAAGCTACATTTCCTGAACTCAAAGCCTGGCTCAGCTCAGACCTGGGGAGTTATTCTCTCTCAGTCTTCTGTTTTCTCACCTGTAAAGTGGGTATAGTAATCAAAGTCCCTATATCAAAAGTTAGAATAGTTCTTACTACATACCAAGATTTGAATTTGAATGTTACCTACTGTATTTATTTCAAAATATTTATTTATCTGAATATTTATTTCAAAAATTCTATTTGGTTCCATCCCTTAAAAAAAAAAAAAACTAAACAAAACAAAAACCTCTTTCCCACTTTCCTTCACAAGCAGTCCTTCAATCTATATACCTCCTGTACTTGTTTACTTTTGAGGAGTTCCTAAGTGCTTCTCCCAGGTGGATTAAAGCTGAGGAAGGATAAACTAAAAAAGAAGAGACCTTAAATAATTACTAGTAAAAATGCATGTCTGTGCTCATTTTAAGGGCTCAGAACAATCTTAAACCTTTTTAAAATCTACTTAGTTACCTTTCACAGGTCACAGGTAGTTGCCTGTAGATATTAGCTTCTTGTGCTGAAGAAAATCAGAGCTTAGGCTACTTATAAAATACTATCTTGAACCCTGAAAGCCAATTTAGCATTTCACGTCACTGTCGAAGTTTTTCTCACTTCAGCAAGAGCCACTCATGTTGTCTGGGATGTTTGGTAATTGAGTTTCTCAAGGAATATGTGACATACTGTGATGTAGTGTAAAAGGATTTCAGAGTTATCCATTCCCAAACCCTTCATAATCGACTAAAAATATATCTCAGTGTCCCGTCCCCTGCCTGTGCCTCAGGAGACCCTACCAACCTCATATTTCTTAATCTGATCTTATTTTCTGGTCATCAATTTGATTTCTCAGCAACTGGCAGGGATTGGTCTTCTTTGAATAGCCTCGTGTCTATAAATCTTTATTTCTATTTTTTCAATATTCCTCCCAGTCTCTGTTGATCTTAACCCCTAAATTTTTATTACTTGTAGCCTGAATTACAAGTGACCTTTTCATTGCTATCGGTCAAGTTTCCACTTAATAAGGTTGGAATGGCCCTTGGCATTTAAAAAAGAATAATGAGCAGTCCTCAGAATGAAAGGTAGGGAGTAGAAATACAGAGTGGGTGGGGAGAGCGAGATGGGAGTTGGGGGGAGAGAAGAAAATGAAAGAAAAAACCCAGTGTTCTGAAAGTTGAGGCTTCACTGCCTGTACTTTCCTTCTTATTTATGCTTCACCTATTCAACTCCCTGTTTTAAATGAACCATCGTTTACTTTTTCTGGAAAAATAACTGAATAACTTGAGTCCCATCATGAGCCACTATGAATAAACCAAATACTTCATATGATAAGTTTATTATTTGAGGGGAAAGAAGCCCAACACTTTTACTACCCGCCAAAATGTACCTTTCTATAACAAAAAGTGAATCACTTATAATTTTGTATTTTCTGTGTAATGTTTTTAAAGATGTGCTTTACAAACATTTAAATGTGCTTCAAAGAGGTGACTATTTCCTTGTACAAAATATTTCTTGCCTAGTCCCTTTCAACCTTCTTTGAACATGGAAAATTTAATCATGATACTGGAGAACATCTGATAGACATCCATCTTATGCAAAGTTTTTCCTTTTAATTGTTCACCTTCTCTCCTCTTGATTCTTTGACAAATATGTCAGATTTGCATTTTGGCATTCAACATGCATGTAGCAGACATTTCAGTGAGTCAATGGTAACTGCTACAAGAATAATTCCATCGTTTGGGAATTTGGGTCCAAGGGAAATAGACATGTGACTAAAAGAGACATTCACCTAGAGAATGACAAAGAAATGTCAGAAGAAAATAAATCTCCTACATGATTCAGAATACTTTAGCAACATGAAAAAAGGTGCTAGATTAAAATGATAATCAATATAATTTGGAAAGAAGATGCACTCAAAGGGCCTCAATTTGAATTCTTGTTCTACTGGTTATTTTAGATACAAGGATTGAATTTTCATAGACTTAATGAAGTGATAAGTATAGAAGGGTGATATATAGTATAACATGTGTAACAGCCCCAGCAAAGGACGCTCCCTCCAACAAATCATTGCTAGGTTTCCTCTCTTGAGCATGGTGGAAAGGAAACTATTGGGTGATCCTATTGGTTGGGCATTTATGGAACAACTACTATGTATCCAGGCTTATTTATGTCTTATAGGTTAATAAAATTATGTTCAATAACCTTTCTAACATAAATAACAATTTATCACAGATGTTGAGGAAAATATTAACAAAGAATATGATCTCTGTTACTATGTTAAATACTTCAGTGTATAGAAAATTAGAATATATATGAGAGCACCGTAACATAAAAGAAGCTAGAACAATATCATGCAAACCATTTTCCAAGGTGTCTCAGTAAGAGGATCTATAAGAAAAAAATGTGTATAAAATTTGAATATTATAACATTATTTTAAAAATTCAACATATGCATTCACATAGTAAAGCCTTTGAGAATTGCTCCAGATTAATAATTTTTTAATATTTGTAACTTAAATAACTGGCATCTAAAATGGGTATGCTTGTACTATATAATATATATAATATTATATACAATAAATTATGCATATATTACTATTAATATACATAATAGATATTCTAAAATGCTATCAAAGAACCTGTCCATTATTAAAAACTATGAAAGAAACCCATACTGCCAATTGAACTATGACACATTTTCTTATCACAAAATTTTACTTTATACTTACTGAGAGATATGTTTTCATGGAATTTTATCACATATTACTTCTATGCATGCATAAAAACATAAGTGAAATAAACTGGTTAAGATTTTCCTAAAATATTTTTCAAGTTTACAGTTTGAAATTTGGAATCCCTTTTCTATCTAGAGTAATGAATGTCCATATTTTCCCACAAAATATCTACCTCCGTTCCATCAAAAGTGTTGGTGGCACAGGACTTCTTAAAATAATCTTACAAGTACTAAAAGTCATTAGAGATAATTCCTAACGTGGCTTTGCAACTGAATACAGCTAGCCTGCTTGTTTTCTGGGTTTGGGAATAAAGCACAGCCCTCTGCTTGACCACATTTAGCCATCTTACAGCTATTTGCTTCCTAGGAAATAAAAGAGTGCTACAGTATTGTCTTTGAGATTCGCTTCTAAGCCACTGATGCCCAACGTACACCTTTTGATCTTGCAGTGCACATGTGTAGGAAATGACAATCATTACCCCATCATGATTGCAGGAGGCACTTGATTTCAAGAGACAGTAATGTGTGGAGGAAAAATGCACCTCAGAACAAATAAAGCATGTCATTCCTTTCAAAGGTCAAGCCTGGCATTAGAATGAGGACATTTTGGCCCTCAATGAAACATTCTGAAATCAGTTGAGTGTGCAAAGGGATGATGGCAAATTTCCTTTAGTGAACTTAACCTCAACTCTTCTATCCTGTGGCTAACGACAAAGAATTTCTCTTGTGGGGAGTCAACTTGGGAGCAAAAGAGGAGACAATCTGTAAGAAATACTGAGTGCTAAAAATGGCTTCTTTCATGTATTTAAATATACGTAATATGTTTCAAATATTCTCACTATTCATCTCCTGGACTTGCCATTAGCTTTGGGGGTAGGGGGAGCTCTTTTGAAGACCTGAAATACTATGTTTAGTGATAAGTTTTTCAACTTACATAGAAAGTAAGTTATACTGGCACAAGTATATTGAAATTAACAACATTTTGAATTTCTGAGGTTTTCTGAATATACTGGGTTAAATAAAAGGGACTCCTATGGAAAAAAGTTTAAAATTTTTTCAACATTCAATATAGCTACATGCAGAAATAAAAAATGTGCATGGCTCTAGCCAACTTCTGTTTCCAAGAAGATGTAGTAAATGTACTTTTCCCTCTTTCTCCCACTAACTACAACGGGAAATCCTGGACATTATATATAAAACAGTCAGGAGAAGATGCCAAAAGGTAGAGGAAACAAGGCAAATTGGCTACGAAACTTGCAACCTGAGGAAAGACACAGTGGCGTGTTCCCTGGGTTTTCTCTTTGCCCCACATATCCCGGACTGGGAGCTGAATAATCCACAGTGTGGAAATGTCAACAGTGAGCACTACAAAAGCACCAGAGAAGTCCCCTCTCTTTAGCCAAAGGAACACTCTAGGGCAGTCTAGCTAAAGAAAACTTTTAGACAATAACCACTTTACTCCGGCCAAACATTGCAGAAAAAAACTTGTGGACGACCACCCCTGCTCACCCCAGCAAAGGCCAAGTGGTTAGCCTAGACCTCCACCCTCATGGAGTTATAAAAGGTGCCCCCGAACCCCTGGGTTGGTGTTAGGGAAGATTAAGTAGGGAGGAAGGACCTTCCTTCCCTCCAGCCGATGAGGCTCCCTCACCATGCACAACGTCAGTGTCAGTTATACGGGGATCCTAAATGTTCACCTCAGTCTGGCAGGAAGGAGGCACCACCATTTATCCTTCCATCTTTGCCATCACAAGTTTCTATGGGCAGCATTCTTCTCACATTGCCTCCCTCTCCTCCATCTCTAGTCCTGCAAGCTTTCAAGGCTCTGCCTTTTGGTTCCTCAGAAGCCAGTGCTGTGCTTTGTCAAGTTTCAGACAACACTGATGTCGAATATAAGTAAAGCAGTTTGTTCTTTCTCTCTTTGCTCCCTGGCGTTCTCCGGATTTTAGAAAGGTTTGTGACTATATAGCATCCAATGGCATTTTACTTTCTTGAAAAAGTAAACTTGGTTGCATTTTGTTCGATGTCAGTGTAAAATTCTGAAATTTTGAGAATAACTGAGGGGAAAACTTGAGAATGAAAACTATACTCTAAGGAAGGCTGAACAGAAAGCTTGAGGGAAACTGGATTTTGATGACTCCATGAGATCAACAGTGGATTGCCTACTTCTTATTTACAAGAAGAAAATAGACTGATGACTAATTTAAACCACTGCTTTCCAGGTTGTCTGTTACTTGTAGAAAAATGCAGTACCATTTGATATACCTGCCATTCTGTGTTTCATACCCTTGCAGAGGTGTGACTTTTTCACAGTGCTTCCATCTTTCAGCTGTTAAGTTTAGGCATTAAGTTGGATTTGAGAGTGCTATGCAGGTGTTTAGATATCCAGAGGAACAGTAAGAATAAGCTCTCTGGAGTGACCACCACTTTCCACACATGGACTAATATGAAATATAGTTAAATCAGAAGTGAGATGAAAGCCCTGAATCTTGTTTCCATTTCAGAAGAGTGCCCTGGGTACACGGAAGCCTGACATTGCAAAAGAAACAATTCTGTGGAAGTTTAGACTCCATCTCTTGATGTCAGATTTACAGAGAAATTTACCACTTGTCAATTGGAGGGGGGCGGGGAGATGTCCTGTGGCCTCTCCCTTCTGACTCGCAGCCTCCCACTCAGAGCAGCAATGGGGTGAGGGACCTACGTGTTTCTCAAATTTGGACTTATAAGAATAAAGGATTATTGTGGGCATGTCCATGGGATTAGAGAGCTGAGAAACTTGAAAAACTAAAGTTAATCATAAATCATTTTGATGTGAGTTTACAAATTTGAAATAGTTTTTCATTCTACAGGTTACTTCTGTTATGAAATAGCCCTTATTTCTTAGGAAATTTCTGTTCCTTAGGAAAACTCCTTAGAAAACAGAGTAACAATGACATACCGCTTCATGTTTTGCACTTTTCCTTAGCAGAGGAATTGCTGGGATCCTCATTTGTTGGTTGGTACAGGGTCCAATAACTGTCACTCTTTAATGTCACATGGTCATTTCCTTCATTAAACCCACATATAGAGCTCATAGTAAATATGAAAAACTGTGAAAAGTTTCTTTCATGAGGCACTTATTATATACATATGTATCTGTTTAGTATGTATCTGAAATTATTATATATATATATATATATATATATATTTCTACTTGTTTAGTGTCTGATTCACCTAGCTTGCATGTTAATTTTATCAGGGCAGAAATTACATCTAATTTGTTCATCCTTGACTTCCCAAATCTTAGCACATAGTAGGTTCAACATGCATTTGCTGAAAAAATGAAGGCATGAGTTATTAAGTAAAAATGAAAGTCAGGATTTATGATGTGCTATTAATTTCAAGAATAAATGTATAACTTTGGAATTACTGTGAAATGACTTGAAAAATTACTTGAGATCCTGACCTACGTGGTATTATAAAAGCTTATAGAATTCTTACTGGCATAAGAAAGGGAATGTTCCTGCCTAGTGACCACAATAATCTTTGAATATGCTTTTTAAAAATGTTCTAAATGGTTTAATAATACTTTCAATTCTTGTATGTAGTTTCAAGAAACTTACTAAGTTACCAGGATTTAGCCAAGAAAAGAATGTCATTGCAATGGCCAAATATATCGCAGTAAAATAAAAATATTTTACTGCAAAGCTACCAACACAAAGAGACTTAAAGAACTAGAAGTGACAGTATGGCAGAAAACACCGGTTGACTGATTTTTTTGCCCCAAATCACCTGAAACCATGGATCTGTCCGTTGAACATAGTCTTCAAATCCATCATATGACTTTCTAGTAAAATGTTTCTAGTTTTATTTGACTAAAATTGAAATGTGACTAGAATTGAAAAAAAAAAAAAGAGAAAGAAATGCAATTTTACAGTCTACATATAGCCACAGATACAAAAACATTAACCAGTAGACAACTGCTCCTTTGTTAGGGAGAAATTACAACGACAGTATTTTTCAAAGTTAGTTAACAGAAAATCATGCTCATGTTCCTTCATCCCATTGAGACTTATGGCTTATGTATGGATCTTCATTTGGATATTTTAGGGTAGATCTCCACTCAGACAACATGGGTATATATCCATATTAGAAAATAATCTTGCAAAATAATGAGGCTTCCTTTAAATGAGAGACTAAGTAATTTACCAGACTCCCATATCTGACCATTACATACTTTCTCTTATTTTTAAATGTTTCTCAAGTATCATAGTCATCAGCTGACAATGCTTTTGAAAGTTAATAAAAACCAGCCTTGCTCTTTTTCAGTATTGCTTTAATTGCAGTGGACATTAAACTCTCATATAGTGCCTATAGTAAATATGAAACACTGTGAAAACAGTTTTTTTCATGAGGCACTCCTCATATGCATATGCATCTATTCAGTAACACTATTTGCTTTGGATGTTGAGTGGCTTAAAATATATATGACCTACAGTTCTATTAATGGACCTGAAATTGCCACATGAAAGCCCACTTTTAAAATTTGAGTTACAGGGTTTCCCAGAGGTCTTTGTTAAAATTCCAACATACTGCTTTGGGAAGGATAACTATTGAACTAGTGTTCAGCAAATTATGGCCACAGGCCAAATGTGGCCCACTGCTTACTTTTGTACATGAAGTCTTAATGGCACCAGCCTCACCTGTTCATTTACATAGTGCCTAGAGCTGTTTTTGTGTCACAATGACAGAGTTGAGTAGGTGCAACAGAGACTGTATGGCCTAAAAACTAAAAATATTTACTATCTGGCCCCTTAGAGAGAAGGTAGCTGACCCTGTGTTAAACCATTAGTAACAACTAACTTTGAACTATGCTTATGAGATTCAACATATACTACTGAATACTTTGTAGAGAAGAAGGCAAAAGAGAACCTAAAAGGACAATGTCAACTTCCGTGGCCGTGGGTGCTAACATCCTGGAAAGGCACATGAGCTGCAGGCTACCTCAGAGGTAAAATAAGGAAGAAGAGGTGAAATTAATGGGAGTGAGCCAAAAAATCAACTTTAGCTACTCAATCATTTTGCCAACCAGTGCCTTGCTAAACAAAGGAGTGAAGTTAAAAAAATGGGGGTGTGGGAGGTACAGCTTACTGGGTGTAAGATAGATTCAAGGATGTACTGTATGACACAGGAAATATAACCAATATTTTGTAAAAACTGTAAATGGGAAGTCACCTTTAAAAATTGTATAAAAAAATTAAAAATATTTAAATGCAGGTTCTTTAGTAAGTTTCTATCTGAGTCACTTTTAATTACTATGGCTATACCCTGATTACATACATACTGCTTCCACAAGAGCAACAGCAACAAAATATCAGAAGAATGCACCTTTTGGTTCTTTGCTGAATAAAGTAAGATGTAAAAGATTGATTTTAAAGAGAAATTAAACTACCGTTGTTTTACATTTGGACCATCACACATTTTAGTAGCCTACTCGTTTTCATAAAAATTTTAAGTTAAAGAACAGCTTTACTTTTATAGCATCTTAATAAGCAATCCCAAGTGTTTTAGAGAGTTTTATCATAAAATTTAGTAATACACAAGAATAGCATTTTCTGCTGTAATCAACATATGAAAACACAAGGAAAGCAAGTTCAAATATGTGGTCTCATTGCAAACTCCCAAACTGAAATACAATTATCAGCTAGGATTTACATTTCCATGTGGGGAAATGTGAACATGGGTTTATAATAAAGAGATTTTTAAAAAATCAAATTATGTGGAAGGAAAAAATTTTTAATTTCCTGTCTAACTCCTGGAAAAAGAATAGAAAAATTCAAACATCACAAACCAACTATGCATGGGTTTAAAGTGTTTCAGATTATTGGCAACAATTCCTGGAACTGAGACAGACATCATAGCACAGGTGTGCTTACTAGGACAACTGCAGCTACATGTTCTGTGACCCAGCAGGGGCTGAAACGGCCAGAGCAGTTAGCCAACAAAAAGTCCCACATGACATCAGCTTTCAGCCAAGATGGATGAGCACTATGAACCAGTTTAAACTCCTGCCTTGAAATACTAAAAACTAATTAAATATCTGAAACAGTGATTTTAAGATATTGGACAACAAGCAACACAGAACAGTCCTTCCTGAGAGAGGGTAAACAAATGAGATGAGCCCTATGACTAGCCTAGCCAGTCCAGAGAGTTTCCTTTACATAAAGCTGGGATCCTCAAAGATCATTTTCGTGTGACTGGGATAGTCCGGTCATAGTATATGCATATTTTGAGCTTTGATACTGCAAACAGTTTCGCAAAGAGGTTGTACAAATTTACACTCCCAGCGGCAGTGCAAGAGAGTATTTTTTATTTTTTCACTTGTACCGTTTTTCATGTATAATAATTTATTGTGATTTTGATTTGCATTGCCTTAAGAATCTTTTCGAATGTTTATTGGCTATTTGAATATCCTTTTTGGTGAAGTGTCCATAAGTCTTTATACATATTTTCTTTTGGTTTGACTTTTTTTGTTGTCTGTTTTTTGTTGTTGTTGTTCTAACAACAGGGAGTTTTGAGTATTGTAGATCTGAAGTATTTGCTCTTTGTATTGAAAATATCTTTTTCTACTCTCTGGTTTGCCTTTTTTACTATTTTATTGGTGTTTTTTGACTGACAGAAATTTGTAATTCTATTAACATGTAATTTGTTAAGAGTGTTTTTGCTTAATACTTATTAGGTTCTGTTTAAGAAATGTTTACCTTGCACATGGTAAGGGATTTTAAAATAATCTCAGAAAGTAACAGCTCAACCAGACAGAAATTAGTAAAAATATAGAAGATCTCAACAACACAATTAGCAAGTTGATCTGATGGACTAGAATGGAACCCTGTGCCAAATGATAAGATAAAATATATTTTATAAGCACACATTCTTTGAGTCTCTTTCATAATTTGATAAGAACAGCTAATAACAACTAATACATGCTAATATTGTTTGGATTTTCAACCACTTCTCCTAGTGCTACATAATCATTAGATACATGGTTGGACATCCAAGTAATAGCAGGTGATAGTTTAATTAAATATTTTGCTAATGTATAACATGAATTGCTACCTTTTTCACGGTCAGGATTCTAACATCATCACCCCATATCCACAAATCAGGATTGGTTCATAATCTTGCAGTAACAAAAAGAATCAAAATCTCAGTGGGTTAACACAACAAAAACGTATTTTATGCTGGTGCCACATATTGGGTTGGCCAAAAAGTGCCTTCTGTTTTAAAGTAAAAATAAAAGACACATTTTTCATTTTCACCAAGAACTTTATTGAACAACGTATTCACCCTTTTGTTCCACTACCTTCTGCCATTTTTCAGGCAACTTCATAATTCCATCTTCCCAAAACGTTTTATCTTTTTGAGCAAAGAACTGTTCCAGTTGCCTTTTACAGTCTTCCAGAGAATTGACAGTTTTCTTCCATTAAGAGAATTTTGTAAAGACCGAAATAAATGGAAATCTCAAGGTGCAATGTCTGGTGAATACGGTGGATGGCCAGAAACTCCCAGCCAAGCTGTAATAGTTTCTGCCTGGTCATCAAAGAAACATTCAGTATTGCGTTATCCTGATGGAAGATTATGTGTTTTCTGCTGACTAATTCTGGACACTTTTTGTCGAGTGCTGCTTTCAGTTGGTCTAATTCGGAGCAGTACTTGTTGGAATGAATTTTTTGGTTTTCCAGAAGGAGGTCATAATAGAGGACGCCCTTCCAATCCCACCATATACACATCACCTTCTTTGGATGAAGACTGGCCTTTGGTGTGGTTGTTGGTGGTTCATTTCACTTGCCCCACCATCTCTTCCATTCCACATTATTGTACAGTACCCACTTTTCCTTGCCCGTCGCAATTTGTTTTAAAAACGGAACGTTTTCATTACGTTTAAGCAGAGAATTTCATGTGGAAATACAGTCAAGAAGGTTTTTTTCACTTAATTTATGTGGAACCATAAGTTAAGAGAAAAAATGTTCATCAAAGAGATGAACATAACCAAGCTGGTGCAAATGATTTTCAGCACTTGATTTGGATATTTTGAGTATGTCAGCTATCTCCCACGTGGTATAACATTGATTGTTCTTAATTAACGTCTCGGTTTGTTTGCTATCAACTTCTACTGGTCTACCTGACTTGTGGAGCATCATCCAGTGAGAAATCTCCAGCATGAAACTTTGCAAACCACTTTTGACACATTCGATCAGTCACAGCACCTTCTCCATACACTGCAAAAATCTTTTTTTGCATTTCAGTTGCGTTTTTACCATTCTTTGAATAATAAAGCATAATATGCTGAAAATGTTGCTTTTCTTCTTCCCTCTTCAATATTAAAATGGTTACACAAAAATTCACCAATTTTGATGTCTTTTTTTTTTAATGCATGCTGATATGACAGCTGTCACATACAATCTAACAAAATTGTTTTGAATGAAGTTAAAGACAACTGAATGCTACTAAAGCCATCTTATGGAAAACACTGAACGAACCTTTTGGCCAACCCAATAACAATGCAATTAAACACTGAGTCATGGTGATTATAGACACTTAGCAATACAGTACACGTTTCATAACAACTGGAAAGATTTGGAAATATTTTGTTAAAATGCACTACTGACTACTGCCTACAAGGGAAACATAAAAAATTTACCAAGTAATAGATTACACAATTTATCACAAGAAATACCCAAGACTCTGAATCACATAGAATTGACCAAAAGTCAGTTAAATTTAAAAGTTAGAAATTAACAGTAGAAAGCTAATGTCCACTTCCCAAAATATTTGGATAGAAGATAATCATTCAGAATCTTCCAATTAACTCATGGACCAAATGAGTTATAATGGAGACTGAAATATATTTAGAACTAAATTAACAATGAAAATATAATGTGTCCAAACTTGTTAAATGTAGGTAAAGCAGTAGTTTCATAAACTCTTTGGTCTTAAATGCTTATATCAGAAAAGAATAAACACAGAATTAATAAACTTCCCAACTCAAAAAATAAGGAAAAAGAAAAAGAGCAAACCGAAAGAAGGTAATCAAAATAAGACAAAATTTTAAATGACAATTATTAAATAGCAAATAACAAAAATTAGAGATAAAACTCCAAAACATTTTATTTGAAAAATAGCAAATGCAAAAATTTGGCAAAATTGAGTACTAAAAAAATGGATTATTTATTGAATAAGGTCATAAATGTGAAAAGCCAGACTGAAAATTTTTTGAAAAAAGTGGTGAGGAATATCTGTGTGATTGATGCTGGGGAGGGAAATAATTTTTAAACAACAAACAATAAGAACAAACCAAATTCAAAAGAAAAGATTTATGAATATGACTACACTGCAATGAAAACTTCCTTATAATGACATACAGAATAAAAAAGTGAAAAGACAAGCCACAAAGCACAACACAAACAAATAATTTTTCCATAATTTAAACCAGTCTTTGAAGTCACTAACCAAAATAAAGAACCCAAGAGAAAACTGGACAAAGTTATGAATAGTCAATGCACACAGAAGTAAACCAAATGCCCAATATATGAAAAGCTCAACTTCAGCAGTAAACATGAAAAAGTAAATAAAAACAAAAATGGAAAACAACTTAATATCATCTCAATAGGCGAAGTGCCATAGTTCCTGTAACACCAAGGGAGAATATGGGTAAAAAGGAATTAACAGTTCTACTCCTAGGTATGGATCATGAAGAAACTCTTGTGTAAGTGCCCCAACTGACAAATATGTTTATTACAATATTTCAAAAATTTTAATAACAGTAAAAACAGCATCCTTTGCATGAAAATGGATAAATAAACATGCAATGATGTTAAAATTGATGAATTATATCTGTCGGCAACAACACAGATACACCTCAAAAACAATTTTGGAAAGATCAAGATGGAAGAGTAGGAAGACACTGGGCTCATCTTCCCTCACAAACACATCAAAACCACAACTACATATAGAGCGACTCTCACTGAAATCAACATGAGGACTAGCAGGATAGCTATTCTATAACCAGGGCTGTAAACAAAGATTCACACAGAGTCTGGTAGGAAGGAAGGAGGAGCAATCTGGTCAGGACCCACACGCCTGGAGGGGCACACAGAAGAGGAAGGAGATATCACAGGCTCAGGAATTCTTCATGGGTAGCAAAGGGTTCAAGCCACATATTAGGCACCTGACCCCAGAGTCCAACACAAGGACAATAAGCCCCTTAACTGGTTTGAAAACCATGAAAACCAGTGGGGCTTACTGGTGGGCTATTTAAAAAAAAAAAGAAACAGGGCTTCCCTGGTGGCGCAGTGGTTGGGAGTCCGCCTGCCGATGCGGGGGACGCAGGTTCGTGCCCCGGTCCGGGGGGATCCTGCATGCTGTGGAGTGGCTGGGCCTGTGGGCCATGGCCACTAGGCCTGCGTGTCTGGAGCCTGTGCTCCGCTGTGGGAGAGGCCGCGGCAGTGAGAGGCCCACCTACCACACACACAAAAAAGAAACAACAAAACAACAACAAAAAAAACAAGACTCTGCTCTCTAAGAGTACATGCACAGACTTGCTTACTCCCACTCACAACGTGGAGGCAGCAGATTAAAAACTGTTTGGGACTCTGGCCAGCTTGCCAGGACCATGTCAGTATGCCCCCTACCCAAGCCTGCACCAGGCTCCTACTCCAGCCCCTCTTTCTCCAGTGCTGCTCCCTACTAAGGTGGACACTGCTGTTGCCAGCAAGCACTTTAATACACATATCCAGGAGGAAGCTAAACTAACTCCAGGGTGGACACTGCCATAGCAGGAGCACCTATAACTACACACACTTGGGAGGATGCAAAGATAGATCACTGGTGTGGCACCACCTCTTCTGGTCACAACTAACCTCTAACCAAGGCATGCACACCAGGGGAAAAACTGAAGGCAGCACAGAATTGTAGTCCCAAGTCCTCAGACCCAGCCATACCCCAAATCAAGTCAGAGACTTCCATCACATCTGGGAGAAACCCAACTCGCTCAAGATTCCTGCTCCAGGCCCTTGGGTCCACCCTGTCCTTGATGAGGCCACTGAACACAAAAGAAGCCCCAGGGCTTACACCTGGTTCTGAATCTGGCCCCTCCAACTTTAACCCTACCTCCCACCAAGGCTGCAGCTGCCAGCACACCCCCAGGGAAGACACAGCCTATGCTCCCTTCAGATCCAGCTCTCCCACCAAAGCCCCTGGGCACACTCAGACTGCATAGGGACACTTCCACACAAGTACACACCTCCAAGACCAGGATAGATGACTGTGTCACATAATTTCACGAAGACAGAGAAAGTTAAACAAAATGAGAAGACAGAGGAATATGTTTCAAATGAAAGAACAGGAAAAAACCTGGAAAAAAACCCTAATGAAGCAGAGATAAATAATTCACCCGATAAAGAGTTCAGAGCAACAGTAATAAGCATGCTAACTAAACACAGAAAGAATAGATGAACGTAGTGAGAATTTTAATGAAAACTAAAAAAATACAAAAAGTACCAGTCAGAGCTGAAGAATACAATAATTCAAATGAAAAATTCACTAGAGGGAATAAACAGCAGATTGCGTGATATAGAAGAACGCATGAGCAATCTGGAAGATAGAATAATGGAAATCACTCAATCAGAATAGCAAAAAGAAAAGCAAATTTTAAAAATAAGAATAATCTAAGGGACCTTTGGGACAACATCAAGTGTACTAATATTTGCATTATAAGGGTCCCAGAAGAAGAGAGATAAAAAGGCTTAGAAAATATATCTGATGAAATCATGACTGAAAACTTCCCAAACCTGAAGAAGGAAACAGATGGCCAGATACAGGAAACACAGAGGGTCCCAAACAAGATTAACCCAAAGAGACCGCACCAAGATGTATCATAATTAAAATGGCAAATGTCAAAGATAAAGAGAGAATTCTAAAGGTAGCAAGAGAAAAAGAGTCATATACAAGGGAACTGCCATAAGGCTGAGGGCTGATTTTTCTTCAGAAACTTTACAGGCAGGCAGAGAGTGGCATGATATACTTAAAGTGCTGAAAGGGAAAAAAACACAACCTAAAATCTTCTACCCAGCAACGCTATCATTCTGAATTGAAGGAGAGGTAAATAGCTTCTCAGACAAACAAAAACTAAAAGAGTTCAACAATACTAAGCTAACCTTATAAGAAGTGTTAAAGGGTCTTAAGTGAAAAAGAAAAGCCTACAATGAGAAATAAGAAATTAAAGGAAGGGAAAAATCCCACTGGCAAAGGCAAAAACATAGTAAAAGCTGTGAATCAACCACTTAAATAAGCTAGTTTGAAGGTTAAAAGACAAAAATTGTAAAATCAGCTAAAATTACAATAAATAGTTAAGGAACAGAAAATATGACAACAAAAACACAAATGTGTGGGGGGGGATAAAAAAAACATAGAGCTTTTAGAATATGTTTGACCTTAAATTACCATCAGTTTAAAATACACAGATACAATTACAGGTCAACATACTTGAACTCCACGGTAACCACAAATAAAAAACCTACAACAGACACACAAAAACAAGAGAGAAAGAAACATAAATATGACACTAAAGAAAATCATCAAACCACAAAAGAAGAGACTAAAGGAAGAATAACAGAGAAGAACTACAAAAGCAACCAGAAAACAAGTGACAAAAACAAACAATTATACACACCTATGAATAATGACTCTCAATGTCAATGGTTTAAATGCTCCAATCAAAAGACATAGGGTGGATGATTGGATAAAACAAAAAAGGCCCTTCTATATGCTACCTACAAGAGACTCACTTCAGAGCTAAAGACCACACAGACTAATAGGGGAATGGAAAAAGGTATTTCATGCAAATGGAAATAAAAAGAAAGGTGGAATAACAATACTCATATCAGACAAAGCAGACTTAAAACAAGGTCTGTAATAAAAGACAAAGGAATAAAACTATATAATGATAAAGGGATCAATGCAAGAAAAGGCTGTAACATTTGTAAATATATATGCACCTAATATAGGCACAGCTAAATATATGAAGCAAATATTGACAGACATAAAGGGAGAAATTAACAAGTAACACAATAATTGCAGGGGACTTTAACACACCACTTACATCAATGAAGAGATCATCCAGACAAAAAAATCAAAAAGGCAACAGTGGCTTTAAATGACACATTAGACCAGATGGCTTAATAGATAGCTACAGGGCAATCCACCCCAAAACAGCAGAATACACATACTTTTCAGTGCACATAGAATATTCTCCAGGATAGATCACATGCTAGGATACAAAACAAGTCTCAACAAATTTAAGATGGTGTAAATTACATCAAGCATCTTTTCTGACTACAATGGCAAGAAAATAAAAATCAATTACAGTAAGAAAAATGAGAAAAACACAAAGAGCATGCTACTAAAAAAACCAATGGGTGAACAGATAAATCAAAGAAAAAATCAGAAAATGACTGAAAACAAATGAAAATAAAAACATAACTTTCCAAAATCTATGGGATACAGCAAGAGCAGTTCTAAGATGGAAGTTTACAGTGATACAGACATACCTCAAGAAACAACCTAACCTACCATCTAAGAGAATTAGGAAAAGAACAAACAAAACCCAAAGTCAGCAGAAGGAAGGAAATAATAAAGATTAGAGTGGAAATAAAAGAAATAAAGAACCAAATAGGAAAAAAACAATGAAACCAAGAGCTATTTTTTAAAAGATAAACAAAATAGATAAGACTTTAGTCAGGCTCACTAAGAAAAGAGAGGGAGGACCCAGATAAACAAAGTAAGAAATGAAAGACTAGAAATTGGAACATATGTCACAGAAACACAGATGACCATAAGAGAATATTATGAACAGTTATATGCCAACAAATTGGACAACCTAGAAGAAATAGAAAGATTCCTAGAAACAGACAATACTTCAAGACTGAATCAGGGAGAAACAGATAATCTGAAAAGACCAATTAATCATATTGAAATTGAATCACTAATCAAAAAACTCCCACCAAACAAAAGTCCAATGAGATGGCTTCACAGGAGAATTCTACCAAATATATAAAGAAGAGTTAATATTTATCCTTTCAAACAACTCCAAAAAAATTGAAGAGGAGGGAACACTCCCAAATTCATTCTATGAGGCCACCCTGGAAGGAAAACCAGACAAAGATACTACAAAAAAAATGACAGTGCAATATCTCTGATGAACATAGGTGCAAAAACTTCAACTAGATATTAGCAAACCATATTCAATGGCACATAAAAAGGATCATACACCATGATCAAGTAGGATTTACTCTAGAGATACAAGGATAGTTCAATATCTGCACATCAATCAATATGATACACCACATTAACAAAAAAAAATAAAAATTACATGATCATCTCAATAAATTCAGCAAAAACATTTGATAAAATTCAATACTCATTCATGATAAAAATTCTCAACAAAGTTGTTACAGAGAGAACATATCTCAACATAATAAAAGCCATCTATGACAAACCCACAGCTAAGATCATATTCAATGATGAAAAACTAGAAACTTTTCCTAAAAAAGTCAGGAACGAGATAAGGATGCTCACTGTTGCTATTTCTATTTAACATAGTATTGGAAGTCCTAGCCACAGCAATCACATAAGAATAAATAAAATGTATCCAAATTGAAAGGGAAGAAGTAAAACTGTCACTATTTGCAGATGACATGATACTACATGTAGAAAACTCTAATGACTCTACAAAAAATATTAGAACTAATAAATGAATTTAGTAAATTTGTCTAAAACAAGATCAATATACAGAAATCTGTTTTTTCTATACACTAATAATCAGAAAGAGGAAGCAATAAAACAATCCCATCACAAAAATACTTAAAACACCTAGAAATAAACTTAACCTGTTAAGTTTACTCTTTCAGAGTAAAGACTCATACTCTGAAAACTATAAAACATTGATGAAGGTAATTGAAGATGATACAAAGAAATGGAAAAATATATGTTTATGGATTGGAAGAATTAATATTGTTAAAAAGTCCATACTACCCAAAGAAATGTACATTTTTAATGCAATTCCTATCAAACTATTCATGACATTTTTCACATAACTATAATAAATAATCCTAAAATTTATATAGAGCCCCAAAATACCCTGAATAACTAAATCAATCTTGAGAAAAAAAGAACAAAGCTGGAAGTATCACACTCTGTGACTTCAGAGTATACTACAAAGCTACAGTAATCAAATCAGTATGGTACTGGCATGAAAACAGACACATAGATCAATGGAAAGGGATAGAGAGCCCAGAAATAACCCAAGCACATATGGTCAGTTAATCTATGACAAAGGAGGCAAAAATATACAATGGGGAAAAGAGAGTCTCCTCAATAAGTAGTGTTAGGATAACTGGACAGTTGCATGTAAAAGAATGAAATTAGAACATATTCTCACACCACAAACAAAAATAAACTCAAAATGGTTTAACGACATTAATGTAAGAATGAAAACTATAAAACTCCTAGAACAAAACATAGGCAGTACTCTTTGACATAAGTCTTAGCAATATATTTTTGGATCTGTCTCCTCAGGCAGTAGAAACAAAAGCAAAAATGAACAAATGGGACAATATTAAACTTAAATTGCACAGCGAAGGAAGCCATCAACAAAATGAAAGACAATCTACTGAATGGGAGAGGATGTTTGAAAATGATATGTTTGATAAGAGATTAATAACCAAAAGATATAAGGAGGTCATACAGTTCAATATCAAAAAAACAAACAACCTGATTAAAAGATGTGCAGGTAACCTGAAGAGACATTTTTCTAAAGAAGATATTCAGATGGCCAATAGGCACATGAAAAGATGCTTAACATCAATAATCATCATGGAAATGCAAGTCAAAACTACAATGTGAGATCACCTCACACCTATCAAAATGGCTATCATCAAAAGGACCACAAATAACAAATGTCGTCAAAGATGTGGAGAAAAGGGAACCCTCGTACACTGCTGGCGGGAATGTAAATTGGTGCGGCCAATATGGAAAACAGTATGGAGGTTTCAGGAAAAAAATTAAAAATAGAACTACCATATGATCCAGCAATTCCATTCCTGGGTATATACCTGAACATGAAAGCACTAATTCAAAAAGATACATGCACCCCAATGTTCACAGCAGCATTATTTACAGTAGTCAAGATATGGAAGCAATCTAAGTGTTCATAAACAGATGAATGGAAAAGAAGATGTGGTATGGAATACTACTCAGCCATAAATATGAATGAAATTTTACCATTTGCAGCAACACAGATGTATTTGGATAGTATTTCTTTTAGTGAAGGAAGTCAGACAGGGTAAGACAAATACTGTATGTTTTCACTTATATGTAGAACCTAAAAAATAAAGCAAACAAATGAATATAACAAAACAGAAACAGGCTCATAGTATACAGAACAAACCGTGGAGACGGGTGTGGGGAGGGGCAAGATAGTGGAAGGGAATTTACAGGTTCGAACTACTAGGCATAAAATAAATAAGATACAAGTATGTAATGTACAGAATAGGGAATATAGCCAATATTTTTAAAAAACTTTAAATTGAATATAATCTATAAAAATATCAAGTCACTAGGTTTTACATCTAAAGCAAATATAACATTGTAAATCAACTATACTTCAAAATTTTTTTCTCAAAAGCACAAAGAAGCAAGCAGCTAAAGGATATACAGAATAGAATAATGTAATAATATTTATGCAGGTTTAAACTCTTTAAACAGTAATTTATATATTTTTTGGACACATGTGCATGTAGTAAAACACATAAGCATTCTGAGAATGACACGCACCCACACCGTCTTCAGAGTAGAACTTAAGGTGAAGGAAGGAAGATAAAGTGTTAGAAAGCATGGACCTGGTATCTCTAACATTTTATTTTAAAAGAAAATAAGGTATATGAATAAACATTGCAAAATGTGACAATTTATTAAATTAAATCTCAGTGGTATGCATTAGGTATCAGTTTTATTATTTTCATATTTCTATATTTTAGATGTTGGATAATTACAATACTAGTTTTAATAATGATGAACTATATATCAGAAGTTGTTTGAATGTTCATAGTGTTGATCAAAAAATTCCCTTCTTGGCAATTTACTCTAAAAATAATTATTCATTAGAAGAAAAGGGGCAAAGTGTACGAAGAGAATATATGTATTTCCTGAAGTCTCAATCTAACAGCATAATTTATAAATCACCTATATGTTCACCAGTAGAGGATCAGTTACGTAAATTATGATATATAAACACCATGGATCATTGTGTACTATGTTTTATTAAAGCAATGTAAAAACATTGGAAAATACTAAACATACAATCTTATGAAACTAAAAGGACAAAATTCTGTTGTTGCAATTATATGAAACTATAAATCCCTGCAGAAAAAAATGAAACCATTGTGTTTTAATCAGGAAGAAACACATAGAAATAACTTGAACATTAACACTCAAGGAAGTGGGGAAATTATAATGTAGACACACATGTTAAAAGCACATAAAAGTATCAATATTACAAAGTAATATGGGTGTCTCTTCTGAGTAGTGATGATCAAATTTTGGGAATAGACCCTGACACTTGGCTTCTCTGAGTTTTGATTCTACCGGGAGAGGAACAAGGCACTCAAAGCTGTTATTTGGAGAGGTAGGCTGTGACAAAGCAAGATGTTATCTTGTAGTTACAGAAATATAATTATTACCCGGAAATATGCTGAAGCTACAAGTAAAGGAAAAGGAGTAGACTATCAGTAGCAGGGCAATGATTGCCTAATTTTAACAAATGGAAACGTGGAAAACCTTGAGCTGCAAAGCTGATCTGGCCCCAGGGCCTAGAGCAGAGCTAAATCATGTGACAGAGTCCACCTTGCAATTTGCTACAACTCTCCCCAGCACAGCTGGCCCCATAATGTGCAGAGCCCTGCTTTCTTCTTCATGCGGCATCCTAAACACAAGTGCCAAATATTATCATCAATGCCCTCACAGAGGAAGAACACGTTCTTTGGCTTTCTGCCCACCACCTAGTTAAATATCAAAAGTTGTCGGAATACTCTTTAGTACAATGATTTCTATTGCTATATTCAGAGTTCCTGAAACGGAAACAAACCTCTTCTCTCGAAAAACAAATTAAGATAAAAATTGAGCTTAAAGTGGAATTAAAATTGAGGCATCTCAGACACGTTTTTGTTATTTCAACTCTGTGAAATACAAAAGCTGAAGAAACATCAATAAAATGTAAAGGAACTATGAAATTGATTTGACTTGATACAATCCTAAGTGGCAGCTTTAAGTAAGCCTTCCTCTTTCTCGTAAATTACCTTGAGCAGAGCTCTTTATGAAATAACTTGCCATTTGCTAAACTCCTGTCTTGGTGCTCTGCTTTGCTGGTGAATACCTTCCCTTAAGGTTGGGCCAATTACAGAGCACATATGTTGTTTAATATGTTTTTCTTCCTGCCGACACAAAGGTCAAATATCTGAGAAACTGTTGTTTGGATGGATTGTGTTTTCTTCTTGGGATGCCCTCAGTTATTGGAGAAGGCTTTTGAAGTCCCTGATGTTCATCTTTATACCCCTCTTCAGGCTCCAGCTGAGCAAGTAATAAATTCGTTTCAAGGATTTTTGCATGATGTAGCAATTTCTCTAACTAGTGGCACAGTGAGTAGTAACAAAGGGATTTCCCAGCACAAACTGTTGGTTTTACTTCAATTTGCAAAATTAATTTAGGAGAAACAGTAACTAGTTAAGGTCAATCTTAGCTTACTACAGAGCTGACAATTTAATTTTTATTAATAGATTTTCATGCAGTTTTATACTTAATTGCATAAGATTCCATTGCTTTTGACATCTCTTTGGCTAGAGTCTTTCTGACCAGAATATTTTATAGTATTCTGATCGTATTTTTACATGGTGATTTCATGTGTCCCACTGAATATCAGATTTCCACTTCCTATTTGGATACTAACTTCAACATCTTGAAATGATCAACCTGTTATAAATCCTATCTGGGAGGAGACCAAGGGAAAAATGAATAAAAGAATCAATACATTTAATATTCTTGATTAGAAGTTAACATTTCTATTGGGATATGATCCCAAATAAATTAACATTTCCATTTCCATAAATATGAACTAGGACAGCAAGAGTAGGGACACAAACTCCTGCAGCTGGTGATTTCCCATGATTGGTCAATTTTCTTACTCATTGGTATACAAACTCAGTGTTCCTGTCAGCACTGGATAGTCTTAATTATTCACTACACCTTAACATTTGGGTGTAAATGAACATGCCTGTCATTTTCTAAAGATAACTTAGTGAATGCCCTTGAGAAATATGATTTCAAATACTATCTATGGATAAGATGTGATTACAGTCCACCCTCTCTTCCCCTTGCTAATGGAGTAGAGTGATAGCAGAGATCATCCAGAAAAGCAGGGATAATCCTATGTCATATAGATTTGACTTGATGAACATTGTGTTTTTAAAGCAGGTTTACTTTTCTGGTTCAGTTTAGTTGAGGTGAACTGTCAGATGTGTTGGTTTCCCCTTGGAGAGTGGAACCTGAACTCTGTTGGATGCCAGAATAAATGGGCCTGTCATTGCTATATCTGTGGACCACTGTCCACAGAATTGGGCTGTATTTGTTCTTAAGTGAGAGCTAACTATACAGCATGGCTGTTCTAAGTATACTAGACAATACTAATTTTTATTAATCCCATTGTTCTTATGATAATGAAAGCACTTTCAAAATGATTTCAGCTGAACCTTTCAATAAATTGGTGAGGCCTTAAACTTGACCATTAAAAAAGAAACAATCTGAGAAATTTTTATTATACATTAATGACCATTAAAAGATCATCTTTCTGTATAAAATGACATGCTTTTCCCTAAAGAGTTATCCCAAGGAGGATACTACTACTGATTATCAAAATGCATAGTGCTTTTAATATGTCATGTACTCTGAGATTTTTATAATTTCCACTGCAGGACTATCAACACTCTGCTTGTCAGCATTTGATTGTTTTGTTATATAAATGGAGGAATATCCTTGTCAGGTACCCATCTGTCAAATCCCTAGGTATGTCATGGTTTATTAGCTGTTACCATAGTCTCTAATAGAAAGAAACATTGTTGCCTAGTACAGTAATTATGCCTCCCTTATTTCTCACAGCTAAGTTCCGTTCCCTGGGCTGTGCTATTCTGGATTCCCATCATTCCCATCGAGATTAGGTACCCTAATTATATAGCAACACGTCTCACTGCCTCTGGACTGCAGTCGCCAGCCATCACTTAACTTCTCAAAGTTCAGATGCTTCACTTATTAAGGTATTCCTCACCACCTCAATAAAATTTTAAAGTATCTTTGGGCTTATTTCATAAAAATAGAAAGATTGTTTGTTCCTAGGCATTACAGAATAAATCCATTCTAACTTTTCCAACTCCCTAAGGCTTCTGAGTCCTTCTTCAATGCTTTGTCAAATAAATGTACAGATTCTCTATCTCATTTACTGCAGACTGTTGTCATGCTCAGACCTCAAGGAGCCATTCCATAAAATCATTAGGTGCATTTACAGGTATTTTTGCCAACATTTTGAATCCTGAGTCATACCCTCATACGCATGAATTTTCTTCTACTTAGTTTTATCTTTTGCATCTTCTGCTCTAATACTTTTATGATCCATGACCATACATATGTACTCAGTGGCTTCTGGTTCGTATTTCCAGGTGTCCTCCTTCTTTTACTTTGGAGAATTGCTTTCCAGTCCACTTATGATGTGCTGAAACCTGATTCTGGTTATTGGGCTGGAGGCAATAGGTGGGGTGGATTTCAGGAGGACAGCATTTTACTAGACACCTGCTTAGGTGAGGTCTTTGCAGGGTCTCCATGCAAAGGGGAAGCTGTGGTAAGTGGCAAGGGACTGCCTGTATCAGGCAGGAGGGGTAAGAAGAATTTAAAAAGTCAATAGTCTTGGGTTTATCCATTTGAATTTTCCCAATCTAATCAATTTTTCTGTAATGATGCTGGCATTAACATAAAAAACCTTTAGAGGCTGCTAGTTTAATATCCATGGAGGCTCTGATACCCTTATGATCATATCCCTGGACCTGAATTTAATCATAATCTCCTATGTGGCTACATCATATTGGGATTTTGTTTCCTTTGGGGCTCTTTTTTACATTGTAGAGAATGTCTGGCTTTTAGAATATTTTTATGTGTAGCATTAATATTAAAAATTCCATTCAAGTTTGGCAGAATTCTCCAGTGAAACCATCTGGGACCTAGAGATTTTTTCAGGGGGAATAAATGGTAGTTATATGAACTAAATTTACTTAATACCTATGTGGCCATACAAATGATCTATTTCATATTAAGTGAGTTGCAGTAATTTGTGTTTTTCAAGGAAGGGTTTACTTCATCTAAGTTGTCAAATTTATGTGTATAGAGCTTTTCATATCTTTTTGATGTTTGCAGGTTCTGTAGCAAAATCCTCCCTTGCAGTCATAACACTGGTACACTGTGTTCTCTCTCTTTTCTGTTCAGTCGCTAGAGGTTTGTCAATTTCACTGATCTTTTTCGAAGAACCAGATCTTTGTTGTATTGGTTTTCTCTATCTTTTTTTGTTTTTAATTTCTTTGATTTATGCCCTTATCTTTATTATTTTTTCTCTTGCTGCTTGGTTTAGTTTTATTTTTCTCTTCTTTTCTATGTCCATGATGTGGGAGTTTAGATTATTTCCTGCTTTCCAATTTCATATTTAGGACCAGAAGTTTCCTTCTTGTCACTGCTTGTGATGTGTCCCATAAATTTTGATATGTTGTATTTTCCTTTATGCATTTTTAATTTTTCCTCCAAGACTTCATATTTTAATTGGAGGTTATTTATCTGTGTGTTGTTTAACTAAAAACGCTCATTAAATGAATGTATTAAGCTGCAGGTCCTGTGCTCTAGTAGAGATTATGACAATTGGACCTTGAGTAATTTTGCATGATATGATGATACTAGCTAGAATTGATCTGTTGCTAGATTACAGTCCCATTAGAGAGTGATTTTTTTAAACCAGTGGTAAAGAAACATTCTTCCAGTGGCTAGATCTGTGAGCAGTAGGCTTGAACATCCACTTCTTACTGAGGGAAAATCAATCATAGATACAGATAACACACTAACTCCTGGAAATAAGGAATACCTAGGGTAGTTGGTCAGAAGCCTGAAAAAAGCAATATTGAAATAGTAAAGGAAAATAGATCTAGGAAATGTATGTGGACAGACCTACATAAATAGGCAGAAAGTCTTCAGAGCAACTCTAGTAATGCAGTCTCATGAACTGTACCCACATAGTCACTGTTCCCTTCCACCTCTTTCTAACTCTTTGGAAGAGCTCAGCCTCCGGATGCAACATCTATAGCTTGTCCAGCAATTGCCTGAACAGGCTGGGGAAGACAACCCAGAAGAACGGGGAAGACAACCCAGAAGAACGGGGAAGACAACCCAGAAGAACAGGGAATTTAATGCCCATGGGGAGAATATTTTAAAATGAGAGAGAAGAGATTCTAAGGATATAGCAGGTAAATATTTTTCCCTTCCTCCTCCCAATGAACTAGACTGAGGAAATGTGATTCTACATGGCTTCTCTGGAAGACATTTCTCATGACAAACAACCAGCTGAGCTCTGATACACCTCTATGGCCAGATTGCTCTCATACTCCAAAATATTTGCTTTCCCTCCTTCTCTCCTCAACTCCTCCTTCCCCCAACTTTTCTGGCCTAAAACTGCACCTCTCAACAAAGCCTTTGCACCTAAGTAATATTTATATTTAAATATATATTTCTTTCAATAAATTCATTTGTCAAAGGGATCAGTGTGAGGCATGAAGCCATGACACATTCTGGGAGATTTAAGGAACTGAAAGTTGGACTTTAGGGTCCTAGAATATATGCTAAATGGGAGTGGTGAGAGCTAATGTTTAATAATAAGTAATCACAGGGCAAATTGTCAGATAGCGCAGGATCATTTACACCATGTAAGAATTTTAATTTTGCTCTTGGGAAACAGAAATGGTGAGAGATAATATATAATGGGATAAATAAATAAATAAATATTAGGTTTTATATTTTAGATATATGATAAGACAATTTATATACCATGAAAAGAAGGATCCATACCTCCTACTGGGAACGACTGAGGGGTCTTAAGCAATGAGTAGTAACATAAATTTCATTTTAGAAAAACCACAGTGACAATTATAGGAAGAATGGACATAGCTTTGGGAAGATGCAGCAAAACTAGAGGTAAGAAATCATTTGGACATTGTTATGATAGTCAAACCAAGAGATGACAGGAGTTGAATGAAGGCTTAGAATGGAGAGCTGAAGAAAGGGACTGCTAAGAGAATATTAGGCAGATAATATGGAGAGATGTGTGGGACTACTCAGATACAAAGGAGAATTCTGATATGATTGATGATCATTATCATCATTAAAACATTATAGAGAGCTTATTTTGTGTTAGCTATTACACTAAGCACTTTGCATGAAGTAAAATATGTTTGTTTAATCTTGGTTTGGGGACCAGATGAATGGCAGTTCCATTCCTAATAATTCAGCATACCTGGGAAAAACAAGATTAGAGGTAAACCCCACTTATCTCACCTAACAGCAAAGTTAGACAACTTCTCTGAATCTCAGTTTTTATCAACTGGCCTATTTTGCAAAATCACTGTGATATTTAATGGAGATATAAAACAGAATACACCAACACACATAGTAGGCACTCAAAAAAAATATTGCCTTTACTCCCTTCCTTCTGCCCTCTAATCTGAAAACTATATCTACAAGAGAAAGTACAATTTTTTTTGGCAAAAGACTAATCATAATATTGAAATGCTAGGTTCTATTAATATTGTACCATGGTTTTCAAACTTGGGTTCATGATGGCAATTCCAGCCATTGCTACTGAATATTTTCAACTTGTCTGTGGCTAAAATTCTATGGGAACAATAAATTTAAAACTTAATACTGTGCATTTTTAGTTTGAAGCTATAGCAAAGCTACTGTAACATTATATCCCAATAGCCATAGGACCTATTTATTGTGCTTATCTTACAGATTTATCCCTTTTTTATACGTCAAAGCACAGCCTTAGTCTAAACCGCTATGTATCTAGCCTCTATGTCTTATTGTAATTGTGATTTGTGTTTAAATAAGTTATCTATCTTTTCTTCCTTCCTCCCTCCCTCCAACCCTTTGTTCCTTCCCTCCTTTCTTTCTTTCCTTCTTTCTTTTTCTTTCGTTGATTTAACATCTCATTAGTCAGGTCAGTCACGGTTATACCCCCTAAACCTTTCATTTAAATTTACCAAACTGTCTGGCTGTTATAAAAATATGAGACACTATAAAGCATCCTCACTGGGTGGGTAGCACTGCTTAATTGTGCAGAGCATGGATTCAATCTCCTTGAAAGTACTTCTGCCCTGTGATAGTTTGCTATTATTGTCAAGTAAATTATGTCTGTGTCTCTGGCACTTGAAAATGTTAAGAATGCAGTACATTCGTTTTATGCTTTATTGCTGAACTGCTCATGACCTTGATCAAGGACAAACTGATAGTTTTTGCAAATAATATTCTCCCTTTGCCTACGAATCTCTGGAGGGAAGAGAAAATGTCCTGTGGGATCCCTGGGAATTATCAACTCACCTCTGAGATCGTAGCCATCCCCTCGCTGCTTTTAGCTCTTCATAGATGACCAGATTTTACAAATACAGCAAGTTTTCACTGAGATTGTAATATCTATTTTGGAACCTGACCACGTTTGTAGTATTCTGACCACAAAGTGACCAATTAGCACACTCTTATTATCACTGACTAAATCACACACACAACATTGTTCTGAAAACAACCAGATCATGGAAATTTACTGAAGGCAAATTGAGTTAGCCACTCCATGACCCTTGAGGCAGACATTCCAGAGGTAATGAGGAAATTTCCAGGGGGAAAGCCCATATCATAAATTGTCAGGTATTAGAAAGGAAAATAAAAGCTTGAACTCAATTATTCCTAGAGACTTCTGACCAGCAATGTTTTACTTGATACTAACTGGAAAATGTCAAGTGTAAACTATCACATCTATGTTAAAAAAAAAAAATACAGGCAGCTTACCTATTTGATTAACATACTTATGTAGCTAAGATTATAGATTTAGAAGTAATAATCCTAATAACCAAATATCTCTTTGAAGAAACCTAACCTCATAATTTAACCTATTTTGATCATAGAATTATCTTCATCTTACTTTATTCCCAAATTGAAAATACTTAATCAGGTTTTTATATCAAATAATTGGTATACTTTTTATGGAAGAAAAGTACAACTGTATATACACTCTAGTTTTTATAATTATTTTGAATTATACTTAAACATTTCATCAAAATGTTTGTTTAATGAAGAGTGTCTGACTTATTAAGAACAATTTTGCTGAAGGACTATTAATCTTTCTCTGGATTCTCAATGATAGCATGAAAGAGAAAGAGAAATATAGTGGTCTTTTGGTTTGTACTAGTGTTAAACAAATAACTGTCTTATATAGGTACAGATTAAATAACTAATTGCAGATGGTACTGAATGTAGGCTAAGTTGTTGTTTTATCTGATGAGAATTTAGCCACAATAACAAGAAGTATATTGTGTTACTGCTAAAGGAAAATTTATTTATTTATTTTTTTTTGGTCTATAGCAATAATCCTACTACAATGTGCCAACATGAAACACTAGAGCCAATACCTACAAGGTACGTTTGCGATACAGAGCGAGTGAGAACTTTTAAAATTAATAGAACAATCAGCCTGCTTTTCCTTAAGTGAACTGTGGGTAGAAACAATTCTGAGGGTAGGAAGTGGAATCACTGTACATTTATTAATACTACCATCTTATAAAACATTTACTTCTTCCAACTGTTTAGCCTAGGATAAGAATAACTGCTAATAAATCTACCCAGCAAATAAATTAATTTTCTTGGTTTTGCAAAAGAGTTCTTAGTTTTGTTAAGAAATCAATTATATTTCCTATAATGTGTCCCTGAACATAATAGACCTTTCATACTGTAGTTCTATAATAAGCGCATTTTAATTATATTTCACTCAGGTTTATACAAGGATAATTTTAAAATATACTGTACAGTACAGTCTTCATTGTCAATGTACCACTATTAAGATGTGAAAGAAGCTGAATCAGCAGAATTTTATTCTGCATGTGTCTTGTGGTATGTTTCATAATATTGTCATACCTATAAAAAGAATACAAGGACACTTAGGGGTAGGAGTGCTAGGGACTTATTAAAATAGTCATACCCATGGGCAAAATGTAGTTAGAGCTTTTACATTGCATATGCAAAAAACTGGCTACTGGTGTTGATGCATTACTTTCTATTAAAGATGTATTATTTCTTTTAAAGGTATATTATTTTCCTTTCAAGCTATATCATATCACCAACACTCTTATTTTAACAAGTATATTGGGACCCCATATCTCTTCAGTAGAGCCCCAAACGTAGTTTTTCAGCAGTGCAGAAAAAGACCTTTTTTAATTTAAGAAAGGTTATGACACAAAATCCATTTCAGAACTGAGCTGTAAAAACTTACAGGACCACACAGCAAAGGAAACCGTAAACAAGACGAAAAGACAACACTCAGAATGGGAGAAAATATTTGCAAATGAAGCAACTGACAAAGGATTAATCTCCAAAATATACAAGCAGCTCATGCAGCTCAATATCAAAAAACAAACAACCCAAACAAAAAATGGGTGGAAGACCTAAATAGACATTTCTCCAAGGAAGACATACAGATAGCTAAAGGCACATGAAAAGATGCTCAACGACACTAATTATTAAAGAAATGCAAATCGAAACTGCAATGAGGTTATCACCTCATACTGGTCAGAACGGCCATCATCAAAAAATCTACAAACAATAAATGCTGGAGAGGGTGTGCAGAAATGGGAACCCTATTTCACTGTTGGGAATGCAAATTGATACAGCCACTATGGAGAACAGTATGGAGGATCCTTAAAAAAATAAAAATAGAACTACCATATGACCCAGCAATCCCACTACTGGGCACGTACACTGAGAAAACCATAATTCAAAAAGACACATACACCCAAATGTTCATTGCAGCACTATTTACAATAGCCAGGACATGGAAGCAACCTAAATGTCCATCAACAGATGAATTGATAAAGAAGATGTGGTACATGTACACAGTGGAATATTACTCAGCCATTAAAAGGAACGAAATTGGGTCATTCGTAGAGACATGCATGGACCTAGAGACTGTCACAGAGAGTGAAGTAAGTCAGAAAGAGAAAAACAAATATCGTATATTAACCCATATATGTGGAACCTAGAAAAATGGCACAGATGAACCTATTTACAAAGCAGAAATAGAGACACAGACTTAGAGAACAAACATATGGATACCAAGGGGGAAAGGGGGCGGGGGTGGGATGAACTGGGAGATTGGGATTGACATATATACACTACTATGTATAAAACAGATAACTAATGAGAACCTGCTGTATAGCACTAGGAACTCTACTCAATGCTTGTGGTGATCTAAATAGGAAGGATATCCAAAAAACAGGGGATAAATACGGGTACCTAAAATATAGCTTAGGAAGAAAAAGGTGTAGGATAAAAGGAAAATTCTCTGCACCTCAATGGAAGTGCTTAACCCTGGGGACAGAGCCGGGCTGTAGAGAATTCTAAGAAATGTGTGGCGGTGACTCACGCTTCATCCCTGCCTTCCCATCATCAAGGTGTTTCAGTTAGGATTGTTATAGAAAGAAAGCTCAGCACCTGCTCAGACTGCTGTGTGGTAGAGTTGGGGTAAATAAACACATCTTCAAAAAAAAAAAAAAAAGAGGTGATACATGTATACATACAGCTGATTCACTTCACTGTACAGCAGCAGAAACTAACACAACATTATAAAGCAACTATACCCCAATTAAAAAAGAAAATTTACAGGACCATATGATCAAGTTTAAATCAAGGATATATGGAAGGGCCAGGAAAAGTATACTACAGCTTTTTAGGTAGTGCAGGGGAGTGGCATAAGACAGTTTGACAAAAATCTTTCCTTTTGGCTACCTTAATGGTACATATACTAGCACATAGGAGCTTAGGGGAAAAAAGAAATTTAGCTTATTCGCTTGTGCAGAAAAAATATTTCTTTGGTTATGGAATTATGTCAAAGTGCATGTAGGTCTGGCCCCTGCATTAAGGAAGAATCTAGAAAGCCATCTCTTCACTTATCAGCAGGGCCTATTCTCTTGGATTCTGTGTGAAGGTCTCCCTTTTCAAAATCCCATCCAATTATTTTCCTCTTGGCAAGAGGTGAAACTGTTTTCAGTGTCGATGGACCTAGGTTCCTGGTGATCATAAGCAAGGAAAGGGAGGGTTTTACAGACAAAACAGGATTATACGCAACGTGCTCGTATTCTGTGTATATAAGATCAGGTCACTGGCTGGGAAGGAAAGAAAATCCTAAGCATTATCTTCAAAGATTTTGTTCAGCTGCATCCTAAACTAGTCTCATCAAGATCTCTGGAGGTGGGCCCCAAGTATCAGTATTTTCACAGCTCCCCAGGGGATGTAAATAGCCAAGGTTACTGACCATTGGGTATTGCGTCCCTACCCATGTCATATCAACTAAAATATAAAAATGACTTTAAAAATCCTTTTCATTACCATAATTTGATTTCCAGGTAATTCTTATGTGCACTTAAGGGTGAGAACCTGCATTTACTGATTCCAAAGATAGACAAGCCTTCCCAAGGACAGACAGGACATGCAACGTGTCTCACCTTTGGCAGAGCAGGGTAGAAAGAAGTGGCTGCCATATAAATGGGTAAGAAAAAATTAACTAACATTCTAATACATTCTTTTTTTTTTTTTTTTTTTTTTTTTTTGTGGTACGCGGGCCTCTCACTGTTGTGGCCTCTCCCGTTGCGGAGCACAGGCTCCGGACGCGCAGGCTCAGCGGCCATGGTTCACGGGCCCGGCCGCTCCGCGGCATGTGGGATCCTCCCGGACTGGGGCACGAACCCGCGTAACCTGTATCGGCAGGCGGACTCTCAACCACTGCGCCACCAGGGAAGCCCCTAATACATTCTTAAAGGTCGAATGTTGCCAACCTGTTAGTTTGGATGTTCTGGGGCCTCAAACAAGGGTAGTTCATACTTCCTTGAAAGCACTTCTCTTTGTGTGTCTACCAAATACTCATTTAGTACAATGCATAACACTAGAAAAAGTTCATTAATTTTGGATGTTGTTATTGGGTGAGTGGGAGACAAAAGAAGGAAACCAATTCAAATGATTATTAGGCATATCTTTTTGCTATCATTAACATTATTGTCTATTATAATATTATGTGAATCATATCATTCCATGATTTTGGTGTTTGCTATTTTATATTATGACAACTTCAGGCAGCAGAGTTAGAGGTACCTGCCTTACCAAAGGAAGAATACTGACTTTTTGTTAAAACACTAATTTTTTAGAGCAGTTTTAGGTTCACAGAAAAATTGAGGGGGAAGTACAGAGATTTCCCATATATTCCAGGTCCTCACACATGCATAGCTTCCCCCATCGTCAAAATCACTCACCGGATTAGTAAGGATGAACCTACACTGATATATGATAATCACCCAAAGTTTACAGTTTACATTATGAATTGATCTTGGTGTTGTACATTCTATGGGTTTGGACAAATGTATAATTATCTTTATCCATCATTATAGTATCATACAGAGTATTTTCATGCCCTAAAAATCCTCTGTGCTCTATTTATCCCTTACCACCCTGCCCTCCTCCACCTCTGCCTCCCCACATACAACCTCTGGCAGTCACTGACCTTTCTACTGTCTTCATAACTTTGCCTTTTCCTGAATGCCATATAGATGGAATCCTCCAGTATATAGTCTTTTCAGATTGGCTTTTTTCACATAGTAATATGCATTTAATATTCCTCTATGTCTTTTCATGGCTTGGTAGCTCATTTATATTTACTGTTCAACAATATTCCACTGTCTGAACTGTATCACAGCTTAGTTATCCATTCAGCTACTGAAGGACACCTTGGTGGCTTATAAGTTTTAGCAGTTATGAAAAAAGCTTGTATAAACATCTGTGTACAGGTTTTTGTGTACATGACAGTTTTCAACTCCTCTGGGCAAATACCAAGGACAGAGATTGCTGGATCATATGGTAAGAGTATGTTTAACTTTGTAAGAAAATACCAAACTGTCTTCCAAAGTGGCTGCACCATTCTGCATTCCTACCAGCAGTGAATGAGCGTTCCTCTTGCTGCACATCCCCACGAGCATTTGGGACTGTTAGTCTTCTGAATTTTGGTCATCTAATAAGTGTATAGTGATATCTCACTGTTGTTTTAATTTGCAATTCCCTAATGACGTGCGACGTGGAGCATCTTTTTATGTATTTGTCATCTGTATATCTTCTTTGAGACGTATTGCCTTTTGTTTAAACTATTTTGATTCCAATCCACCTTGAAAGGAATTAGAGGTACTACAAATATATCTAAGTATGCATGGACTAGGTTCCCTGATACCATATTCTACAATGGATCTTTGTCAGTTTACAAGTCATACAGTGAGTGAAATGATTGTTTACTATTTTAATTGCAACACATATGTTGTGATTTGGCCTTATAACCAGTTAATTATCCCCTGAATTAATTCTGGGACTCATTAGTATAGTTTCAAAGGAATTGCTGTATTGTTTTTTTAACATGTCACTTCTCCTCTAGTGGTGAGTGAAATCATTTAACATAGCATTTGGCAGTAAGACCTTCCTTTTAAGAAGGCTAAAATAACTTTTTCCCATTGTGTTACACTTATGTGATAAGAAAAGGAAATTTGCATATACACAAATGGATTACCCTAGAGAAAAATCTCTCTCTCTCTCTGTCACACACACACACACACACACACACACACACACACACACACACACACACTACGCCCATACAATGTTATACCAGCATATATATTGTTTGAGCTAAAACTTCCTTAACACAGATTTTTGGTAGTATTATTTCTGCCATCAGTATACGATATTTAGAGACGGCGAGATGTGACAAAATCATCCGACAGTAAGTTCTAGTTCTTCACACTTATTGCATCTGGGAGACAGGTTTGAATTAATCTTGAGTAGCTTGACTGGTATGAAATAAATCTTCAGAATAAAATTGAATCGACTGTGTCTGCGTTTTTGCAAAAGTCTTTTCAAAATGAAATTTAACATTTTTCCCCTCTCCCAGGGGTAGCAGTTTACTGCTGGCTATCATTGCTGTTTAATGAAACTTAGAGCTTTCAAATAGAGAAACTAATTACTATATAATTTCAAGAGGTTTTCATTTTCCCTTCCATTTCCCTTCCCCCTCCACTCCCATCCCATATATGCAGGGTGGGAGAATAGAGTTATGTTCATTTATACTGAATAGAAACACATTCTCGCAGTAAAGTATTTTCATAAAGAGCAAAGATAAGTAATTGAGAAGAGCTGTGTTTAATTATCAGTTTCTGAGAAACCTAGGCTTGGGTCAAGTCAGGGAAGGAAGCGAATGACATGGGAGTCTGCCCCTCTGGGCTCCCATATGACACTTTAACTAGCAGAAAGCAAATATACCCTGGGTTTCTTTGAGCTGACAATTTAAATTCTAATTCTGGCTACTCTTCTTTGAAAAACAGGAGGCACCCAACTTGGGCCCAGCTTGTAATTGGACCTAAGTCATAGTTTCTGCCTGTAATTATGTCCCCAAAGTCAGATGGTTTGAACTGGGGGCCGAGACGTGTTTTTAGCTTCTTAAGTGTAGGCTTATATATTTGGAATAAAAAATGTTGTTTAATTTCTTTTAAATATTTAAAAATACTTTAGCTTTAAATATTTAAAACAGAACTGTTAAATTATAATAATTAGTAAATTGGAATCAGAGGTGAGAGGTGTGAAGAATAAACATAGAAAAATAAAAAAACAAACTAACCAAAACAGCAACTGTTACTAGAAATCAGTTATTATTAGAGAGGGAAATGGGCACAGGACTTGGTTAATATCTGGATACTACAGACTGGAAAACCATGCTGAAAAAGTTTATGCTTGGAATGGCAGGCTGGAGGCTTTTCATGTATGCTGGTGGGTACTCCAGCTTAGCAATTAATTTCATTAATATTAGATTACACTAAGAAAAATGGATGGCCAGTTGCCACCAGTAGATATTCCAAGCTCTAATTTTAATCCATTCTGATAGGTTAGGGAAGGATTCTGACAAAACCTCAGAAAGAGACTTCCTCCATATCATTTCGAAAATCCCACAAATCTAAATATATCCTACAGTAAAGTACGGGAAAGTGTCAAGGGGGAAATAGGTAATTAACATAGAGGCAACAACAAAAAAGAGAGAATAAAGGTGACATACTGTCTTAGAATTCAAGCAGGTATTGTCATATTTTCTTATTTGTTGTTGTTGTAGTTATTGCCCTTAATTTAATGCCCAGTGAGTACTCATTAAGAAATAATAGTACTGTTTTCTTCTCTCTGAAGTTCAGGATTTTAACTTCTAGGGAGGCAAAACTAGGTGAGCAACTGAGCATCAAAGAAATTCTCCAAGGCAGGAATAAGGTTTATATCTTTATCTCTAGAATTATTAATGAATGTTATTAATGAACGTTCCCTTCTGAAGGGGTTTACCAGGGTTGCATCATATGTGAAGACAATAAAAATAATAATTCTTTCATTGGCATGGTGGATTTATGTATTTTCACATACATTCTCTCATTTGAGTCTAATGGCTGAGGCCACTGTTTAAAGAAGTGACACTAGAAAGATGTGTGTATACCTTAGTGTTAAAGCCAAATAACATTCAGAAAGAGTGATTCGATTCCTTACATTTAGTTAAATAGAAACTAAGAATCTAATCTCTTCCAAATACCTGGGACTGAGAGTATTTCAACTCTAATCCACATTAGATCACAACATATCGCAATACACAGTACATCAGTGTACTAACCTAAGGGGAAACATCATGACTTAAAGTCCTGCTTATTCTGAGTCTTCAGACTCTCAGATCAGTAGTCTTCTTACAGTCTTACTTTTATCTTTTAAAAAAATCTTACCCAAGACTGTTCAGATTTCTAAAAATATTGAATCTCCTCTATATCTCATTTCTTTTCAAAAAAGAAATACAAGAGAAATCATTGTTGTCATATTCTGTATGAAAATATGCATATCAATAACAACTTAGCCTGTTTTAACTTACTGCCTATTTATACATTTAGCAATATAATTCATATAAAGTCTTTCTATTTGAAATATAAAATTCATGGGACTCTTGACAGTTTTGGATGTTTACATGAGTGATTTTACATGAGTAAAGAGAATGTCCTTACTTTTCAGCAAGATGAACTTTACTTAAGATTTGCATTCAATGTGTTTAATATTGAAATTTGAGAGCTAAACAAGGATTAAAGTTTCCTGGAAGGGATAATTTATCAGTCACCAAAAAAAAAATATTTCACACTGATAAGAAAACTATAAAAGCAAAAGAGATCAAATAAGGTTTCTGAGCCAGACTTCTTCTTGGAATTGGACCACCTATTAAGGATATAATCATTTGCCAGCCGCAACATAACATAAATGTTAGCAGTGTGGCAAACGCTTGTGTATCTTACTTCCAAATACTTAGGTTTTCAATCTAGGCTATTGAAACAATAAAACATTGTTTTAAAACAATGACCGTTAAAACAATTACCACCGCTGTGGCCTCTCCCGTTGCGAAGCACAGGCTCCGGACGTGCAGGCCCAGCAGCCATGGCTCACGGGCCTAGCCGCTCTGCGGCATGTGGGATCCTCCTGGACCAGGGTACGAACCCACGTCCCCTGCATCGGCAGGTGGACTCCCAACCACTGCGCCACCAGGGAAGCCCCAACAAAGGGTTTTAATGAAAGACATGCCACTTCTATAGACATACAAGTAAGTAAAATAGTGTGGAAAGTTCTTTGAATTGAATATTCTTTGAATCGAATAAATGGAAGAAACAGTGTGAAATTGCAATATAAATCTCAACAATATAGTTTATCATTTCCATTTGGGGAGACTGGAAAAAAAAATCCCATACAGGTGAAACGAGTTGGTCTGAAGTCTGCTAACAAATGAGCAGAAACTTACGGCTTTGGTTTCTGGACTATGAGCTTGTGGCCAAACCATAATCCATTCCCATTTTGTACACCCACTTACATCACTGCTATCTCATAAAAAAGTATATTATTCTTCCATAGAGTCCTTGGATGTAGCACTAGCGTAAATCAAATATTCCCTGGTTTCCGCTCTTCTTTTGAAATGAAATTCTTAGGCTGAGCAGAATAAAACAACCTCTTAATCAACTAGGCATTTGAGGGAGGCTGGACCAAAGAGAAAGTAAAGGTTAGGAGAGAAGTAAGGGGACTCAAATTGACATTGTCCTGTCTATACCACCCATGTGGCACAACTCTGGAGGAGGGCAGGCACTGTTGCAACTAAAACCTCAGACACCAGATGTTTACTCTTCTTTCACAAAATTTGCAGTTTGAGCAATGCTGGTTCAGAATATCTGCTAATTTCCTACTTCTCACTAGCTAGAAGGCTATTTTGACCAGTGATAGTCTCCATAGGCTTTAGAGAAGAGAGAAACTACAAACACTGAAAATGTGTAACAGTCATTCTGCACGTACCTCCACTAATTTAGACGTGTGGGCTACAAAGCAACACATACTATTTTTATATCTACAATCATACACAAGGTCCCTTTCAATGTACCCGAGATTAGTCTGGAGTACCTGACCATCCCATATAAGTCACCTAAAATCAGTGTTGCCCCTGTCTAAACAGGTCATTCAGGCCTAAAGAAGTTTTCTCATTATCTCTTCATACACATTTGTGGTAGAGGCTGAGGGGGCAACCAACTCTTCTTCAAGGAAGAACTTGCTGCTCCAGCTGCTGGGAGCACTGACAGTAGAGAGCTTTCTGCTCTCAGCGCCTTCAGGGACTGTCTCAGCTGCAGAGACCTGCCCTATTCAAGCTCACACCCCTTCCTGGGGTGACCCATGAGTAACGACTAAACAACGTGGGTATATAAAAGCTTGGTCATCTCAGGCCAACTCAGGACAGTTCCGAAGGAACATTCCAAGTCCAGGACTCCCCAGGCTGACACTGTACAGTAGCTTCACTTTGCCCATGGCCCACTCCTGCCTTCTTCCCTTTCCTTCCAGGGGTGTTAGTGAATCCTTAGCTGCATGCTCAGCTCTCTCCCAATCTATTTCCTAGGAGGACCTGCCCATGACTATATCTCACCATCTTTTAATTTATCTCAAGGTCCTTGGGCTAGGAGGATGTACTTTCAATAGCAATTAGTTACAGCTTCTGGATAGGAAATCAACCTAAGCATGCTTGTCTAAGCACCTCTGTCCATCGCCCTAAGATGATTCAAAACATGTCCGGTAGAATATAAAAATAAGAGAAAATATGCACCATAGATAGATTCCAGAGATTAGTGACAAGTACAAATTGTTATCTTAGTATAAAATAAGAATAAAACAAGTGATCATAATTCAGAAATACAAGGAAGAAATATAACAATACTAACATCCAATGTTACATATTAACTTTACTATTGATAGAGAAACACCATATTATTATATTACAGTTGCAGAAAAATCATTAAACATATTCTTACATTGATTTTTAATTTAAACAATTATAAACGAGAAAACAGAAAGGAAATTCTTTAATTTGATAAAATACATTTATTAAGACCATAAAGAAAACAGCTTATATAACTGTAGAACTTTAGAAATATTTACATTAAAACTAAAGACAAGTCAATTGTATTAGTTTTGTATTGCTATATAACAAATTATCATAAACTCAGTGGCTTAAAACAATAATCCTGTATTAGCTCATGGTTTTGTAACTCACCATGTTTATTGAATTGAAGATTTACATTTTAAAAGTTAACATCATTCTATTATTATTTTTAATAATCAATTAAAAATATAGTAAGTGAAAAAGGTATGATTCACAATAATAAATGTATATACTAACTGGGAAATAAAACATGGAGAAATGTACAAAATGCTATTTATGAACATGAAAAATCTATAATCTGGAACATATGTCATTTTTGTAGATAAGAAGACTTAGCCTCAAATTATTTATATTTTATGAAACTAGGATCAAACCTTCAGTTTTTCATGGACATGAAAAAATTATTTTCAAATTCATTTAGAGAATTCAAGTTCAAATATCATTAAAGACTGGACTTAAACTAAAAGAGTCCTACTTCCTCTTTGGAAGAACATAATATGAGCATACCTTTTAATAAGAAACTGGTAAATATTTCAATAGGAAAATAAGTAGGTAATTAAAAGAAGAAGAAATAAGACAGGCCTATAAATGTATGAGTAATATAAGACCATGCAGGGAAATACACATTAAATCATTAATGAGATACTATTTCACACCCACTGAATTACACAGAAAGTGTAAAAGCCTAATAATATAAAATATAGTCAAGGAGGTAAAGAAATAGATAATTGCATATAAAAGATATCAAATATATAATTGCATAGAGACACTGAAGCCTGTTCTGGAGAGCAAGTCGACATCAGCTCATGTTTAAATATGCATAAATGATTACCTAGCAACTCCATTCCTTGGAATAGACTGGAATTCTCCAGTACTAGCCACATGTAAATTTAAATTATTTAAACTTATTCAAAATCAATAAAACTGAAAATTTAGTTCCTCAGTGTCACTAGATATATTTCAAGTGCTAGTGGCTACCTTATTTGACAGCACAGATTGCAGAACAGTTCCATTATCATGGGAAGTTCTTATTGGACAGCCCTGATTTAGACCCTGAAGAAACTCTAGTATATGTGTATAGGGAGATATAGATATATAATGTTTTGTATTGTGTCTCTGGTTGTAATTACACCAAAGAAAAAATGAGAGAGAGAGAGAGAGACACAGAGAGGAAGAAGGAGGAGGAGGAGGAGGACATGAAAGAAAGAAAGTCATGAAAGAAAAGAAAGAAAAAAGGAAGGAAGAAGAAAGGAAGGAAGAAGAAAGGGAAAGAGGAACCATGTACTGAAAAAGTGAAGGGGGCTCAAAGAACAGCAAATTTGGAGAGGAAGGAGGTAGATATCAGGATTTCTGTCTGGGGCATGTTAAAGTTTGATATACCAATTAGACCCCAGTAGGTATGCTGAGTAGGAATTATACAAGGTTGGAACTCAGGGGAAATGTAATTTAAGGTCACAAACAGTTCAAGTTATTCAACTGACCTTTGACAACAAGGAAGTTTTCATGAATGTTTTTTATATCCCCGTATAGTTCTTTCAATAAAATGAAATAAAGCATTAGCTATTTTATGACTTTGTCTTCCATCACGAACACTATCAAGAGTTAAGGGTGTGTGTGTGTGTGTGTGTGTGTCTGTGTGTGCATGCATGCATTAGGGGGAATGGAAACAAAGTTTTTAATGAGGATATGAAATGGTGTTTTTAAGTTGAAATATTGCAAATATCCATGGTATTTTTCACAGAACTAGAACCAATAATTCTAAAATTTGTATGGAATCACAAGCTCCAAATAGCCAAAGCAATATTGAGAAAAAAGAACAAAACTGGAGGTATCATGTGCCTTGATTTCAAACTACACTACAAATCTACAGTAATCAAAACAGTATGGTGCTGGTGCAAAAACAAACATGTAGATCAATGGAACAGAATGAAGAGTCCAGAAATAATCTCATGCTTATATGGTCAATCAATCTCTGACTAAGGAGGTAATAATACACAATGGGGAAAAGAAATTCTCATCAATAAATGGTGTTGGGAAAACTGGACAGATAAATGCAAAGGAATGAAACTTACCACTTACTTACACAATATACAAAAATAAATTCAAAATGGATTAAAGATTTAAATGTAAGACTAAAAGCATCAAACTTCTAGAAGACAACATGGCAGTACACTCTTTAGCATTGGTCTTAGCATTATTTTTTTGAATCTGTATTCTCAGGCAAGGGCAACAAAAGTAAAAATAAACAAATATGACTACATCAAACTAAAAAGCTTTGCATAATGAAGGCAACCACTGACAAAACAAAAAGGCAAACTATTGAATAGGAGAAGATGTTTACATGATATATCTGATAAGCAGTTGATATCCAAATATACAAAGAACGAATACAATTCAATAGCAGCAAAACAAACAATCCGATTAAAAAATGAGTAGAGGACATAAACATTTTCCAAAGAAGACATACAGATGGACAACAGGAACATGAAAAGATGCTCAACATCACTAATCATCAGGAGAATATAAATCAAAACCACAGTGAGATATCACCTCACACCTGTCAGAATGGCTATAAAGACAACAAATAAATTGGCAAGGATGTGGAGGAAACAGAACCCACTATTTTGCGGAATATAAATTGGTGTAGCCACTATGGAAAAAAGTGTGGAGGTTCCTCAAAAATTAAAAATACAACTACCATATGATCCAGCAATTCCACTTCTGGGTATTTATCTATAGAAAACAGAAACACTCATTTGAAAAGATACATGTATCCCTATGTTCATTGCAGCATTATTTACAATAGCTAAGATATGGAAATCATCAAAGTGTCCATTGATAGATGATTGTACAAAGAAGATGTAAAATATATATATTACACACACACACATATATATATATACACACACATACACACACGTACATGTATACACAGTGGTATATTACTCAGCCACTGAAAAGAATGAAATTTTGCCATTTGCAACAACAAGGGTAGACCTAGAGGGTATTACGCTAAGTGAAATGAGTCAGACAGAGAAAGACAAATACTGTATGTTTTCATTTATATGTGAAACCTAAAAAACAAAACAAATTAACCAATGGTACAAAACAGAAACAGACTCACAGATACAGAGAACAAACTAGTGATTTCCAGAGGGGAGGTCGGTGGGGAGATGGGAGAAATTGGGAGAAGGGATTAAGAGGAACTAACTTGCAGTTACAAAATAAATAAGTCACAGAGCTGTAATGTACAGCATAGGGAATATAGTCAATAATATCGTAATGACCTTGTATGGTGACAAATGGTAACTAGACTTAGCAAGGTTACCATTTCATAATGTATAAAAATATCAAATCACTAACATAATATTGCAAGTCAATTATACGTCAATAAAAAATAAATAAAATAAAAAATAAAATTAAGCATGGTTAATACCTTAATGAAAAAGTAGATATATCACAATGCAAATACTATGAATCTCATTTAAAGAATTTCTTTACGTACAGCAAACTTGCTCAAATGCTATATCTACAAAATGACTCAAATGTTATATCCACAAAATGAAAGAGTCCATTGTACACTCTTACCAAACATCAAATAATTAGAAATATTTATTCTTTTTCTTATGAACATGAGGGGGATGAAAGTGATGGGATTATTCTCATGTTCATTTAGTTTCAAACATACAAGCAAAACTCAGGAGTCCATTTCCATGAGGTATGTATTACTGGAATAAAACGTAAATCACTTTTAACCCTGTTTCAAAGACAGCCTAGAACTTTACATCTGCTTTGTAAGGCAATCTTATAAAGGCATGCTGGCAGTGTGTCTAAATAACATTATGAGAAATTCTAATAAAAGGCTTAAGGATTTTTCTTTTGACTATGGATAATGTTTTACGTTGAATAGCTGAATAAATATAAACCTCTGATGTTTTACAACGTAACTAGAATTTGTCAGCTCTCTTGCTGATGTATTCTTTATAAACAGCTTCCAGAAATGTATTACCTGAGGCTAGATACTACAGCTTCTCCTTCTTTTCCTAATGATAAACAAATAACAGCAGGGGCGGCAAAATTCTGTGTCCCTTATTTTTGTCTAGCTTCAGCCTGATGGGGCTTTTGAAAATTTTCATTAGAGCCATGATTTTTTTTTTTTTTGTCACTGTAGTCAAATATCTATTAGTATTTCCATTCAAAAGTGCTTATGCTTATGGTTTATAAATTTAGGTCTACACATGTTGTGGAATGTGCCTAGTAAGAGACCCTCCTGGTTTTCTTCAGACGTTTGCATCTGGTTCTGAATTGTTCAATTCTAAATACAGTAAATAAGCTGTAATTACGTGCTATGCACAATTCATTATACATCTTCATTTAGAAACACTAAGCAACAAAAACAATGTTCCTTCTCAAAGGAACTTGCCATCTGCATTTTGCACTCTGAGTTGGGAACAGGGAATGTAAAAGGTAATATGATGATAATGAGAATGAGAGTTGTTACAGACCTAATAAATTACAGAAATTATTCTCTGGCACTATTGCATTGCTGCTTGTACACAGCATCTTTAGAACTCTTGAGACCAGGAACGAGATGGGTTGTGTGTAACCAGAGCAGCAGAGGCAGCCATAAAACGTGGCCTAGCACTCCCATTTCCTGGTTTTTGCACATTTCTTTTCCCTTTTTCCCTTTTAGTTTCCCTCTTTCTGCAATTAACTTCCACTTATTCCTCCTTCCTTATTCCTCAAACACAAAACTGCATGTTATTTGGAGATTGGAGGGGAAGGGGGGGAGGCAATAATTGTTGCTCTTTTTTTCACCCTGACTTGAAGTCCTGGGTCATTGTTGGTAGTGATTTTACTGCTATATATTTGTTCTAAAAGTGTTTATTGTTTCGCTGCAGCCAAAAACCCACATTTGGAAACAACATCCAGAAATAAATTTCAATAGGAGGAAACATCATCTTTGCATGGTAACTACTTCTTGCTAGTCCCCTCGTTAACAAATGCGCAGCATGTATCTCTTCCTTTAGGCTCCCCTTTGGAAGGTTGGGGATTGAGAACTTTGTGGTTTACTGTTGACATAAATTACAGAAATAACTGAGAAGTGATTTTCTGTTTTCTCCAAAACCTGGAGTCCTTCTGCCCATGCAGGCATCAGCTATAAGTCGTTTTCTTATTTTTAAAACTTGCTAATAACTTAATGAATTTAAGAGATGTTGGTCTATCGGCATAAAGTCTAAACATAGTTGCACTTTAAAGTCTTGTTTCTATGTGTTATTAGAAATGAATTTTCCAGAATTTATGATCTTTCATAGTGTGCAACGCAGGTAACTCTTTCCTACATGTTCCTGGAACAAGATGTTATAAACAGTTTGTCACAGATAGAAGTGGTGAGAGCAAGTAGTGATGAGGTCATTTCTCAAATTTTAAAATATAGCCTTTCACTCTTACTCTTTGGCTCCCAGCTGTCCCTCATTCTGCCAACCAGTCTACTTTATTGCTTTTGGGGAAGGAAAGCCAGATTTTGTATCATTTAACATCTTTATTTTGTCATCTAAGCATTACCTACTAGCCCACATCTTTTAATATTTTAAGCCAAGCTCTTTGAACTCATAAGATTCCTTTTTTTTCCTCCTCAAAAACATATACGATTGAAAAATCAAAAAAGATTTTAAGCATGATATCTTGCTATGAGTTATAAGAAATCCATTTAGATTCTTAGTTACCTATCTTATTTTTACTTGATTATTTAATATCTCCCTATCTCGAGGGCAAATACACGCTTTGTGAAGTAATAAAGACTTTTAATTCAGTAGGGGGTGGTTTGCAAGGCAGTGTCAAAAATCCATGGAGGAAAAGCTTATGAGCTCAGTACTATATCCCCTACCCCACTAACATTGTCATAACCCAGAGAGCTAATGGAATCGTCCTCTATGAAGGTCTTTGTGCTATTCATCCACAAGGACCAAGAATTCCGTAAGCTAGGTAGAGTGATCTCTAAGAAGTTTGGTGGAAAATAATTGCTTAATTTCCAATGACTTCCTTATATTATACCTATAAATAACAGTGTTTTCCAAACAAAATTACATTATTTTATTACAGATAACCCATTAGGGAAAATAAAAAATTACAGGTTCTTTCCATAATACATATTAAAATAGGCAATGTTTAGTTGCTTTGTAGATTAGAATTATGTTGTGATAATTAGTAGTCTTTAAAAATATATATATGCCTGTGAATATTCTAATATTTCTCCTGAGGTTGGGATGTAATTTCAAGGTGAGACATCACAAAGGGACAGATGTTAAAGAATAATTTCACGCTTCTGCATAAATAAGAATCTATTGTTACAAGTTCATGGAGTGAGCAATCGAGCATTTTCTCAGTTCTCATGCTTGTTAATTTTGAAATCTTAGGTGAACAAAAGTCTTGGTTATGAAGGTTTCCAAAGATCAAATACAGTATGCTTCCTACTTACATTCATCTTTCAATTGTATATTAATGGAAAATATAGATTAAACCCATTTATAAACCTACATCTTATTTACTTTTTTTCAGAATATTGCTGGCAAGTAGCAAAGGGAACTAATTTGAGTTCCATTTTACCACCCTTTCTCTTTCCATCTGGTGGGCGTGATAATGATTAATCAAATTATTAAGACACTGGCAGCAGAGGACGAATACATGAAAATAATAATACATAAACCAAACTGATAAGGAATGTAATCATTAAAGGTGAAACTCAGAAGATCCACTGTATGAATCATGCGTCTTTTTAGCTCTCCTTTATACGATATCTCTAGCTGTCACCTAACAGAGACAAATACATGGTAAACCTCGATTTTATTCTTCCCCAAAGACACAGGCATTTTGCGGGGACAGGAAAGCTTGGGAAGATCCTTGGAATGTTTTCTTCTCTGATAAATTTCATTCTCTTTCCAAAGGACCTGCACCCATCATCCCATGATTCTTCTGCCCTCAAACTCCATTTATTTTACCCCTGTTATGTTCATATCTGTCTCCCCTCTGTAGTTCTAACACTACAGAGCTCATTCATCTCTCAGCAATGAATTATTGCAGTAGCTTCTTGACTAGACACCCCTCCCCCATATTCTTACCACTCTCATCTCTTCCTTCAACACCATCAACATAATCTTCCTAAAATAGATGTGTGATGACTTCTGACTTAAAAAGGAAAAGATAAAATTCTTTTTCATCTTCTCCATTAGCTGTTGACTAAAGTCCATACTTCTTAGTTAAGGCATGTAAGAGCTCTCTGCAATATCTATCTCACATGCAAACTTTTCCATAGAGACTTGTGCAGTCCCCATTTGATACAATAGATTAGTAATTTTATCCCTTAGTTAGCATTTTTATTCAATTTGTGATTTACTTTTGTTAAATATACAATGCTTTGTATTATAACTTCTCCAGTTATTATATACCATGCCCACTAGATATAACCTATTTAGGGACAGATACTTCTGAATCTGCCAAATTACATAATGAAGGCACTAAAATACAATTAAATTGTGTGTGTGGAAGGGGAGTATGTGTATCCCAACTGATGAGATGAAAAGTTTCATCCAATTTTCACTTTTCTATATTATTTCCCAGAAGTAGATTCATTTATAAATCATAAATGCTCATTTTTGTTTAGAGAATAATTGCCTAAAAATATCTTTATCATTTAGGATGAGGTTGCTTCCCATTGTGATGTTATACAAATAAGAATTACCTACCAAAATAATAGGATTTAATTTTTCTCTCTAGGTTTTAAGGCCCTGCATGCCATTTGTTATTAATGTCTAATAATCCATTTTAAGTATAGAGCATCCACATGTACCAGGGATTATATTAGATTATATGTATAATATTTTGCTTTAAATGTATTATATATATTCTACCTTAATTATTCTAAAAATCCTCCCAAAGATATTATTCCCATTTTTAGATAATGAAACTAAAGCTTGGAGAGAATAAATAACTGTCCTAAGTCATAGAAGTGGAATTTGAACCTCCATTTCTCTGTTTTCAAAGCTTATGCTTTCTACCTTGTACACATGCTTTTTAATAAATTATTTCTGCTACTTCTTCCACTTTCCTCCTTCCCTTGACACACATCATGCTTATTTTCAATTCCCTACCTTTTCCCATTCTATTGTCACTACTTTGAATTCCATTCCTAGTAGCTAAGTCCTCGATTAAGACCCATCTTCTTCAGAAACTTTCCCTGATTTTCATAGCACACACAATGATGAAAATGATGGCTGCTACACTTTCACATTATTTGTTGAGTGCTTATTGTGTGCTAAGAACTTTATATCCATTATATCTTGTTTCTTTCTTAGAGCTTTGAGAATGACACAAATATCTCAGTTTACAGGTCAGAAAACTGAGGCTTAGGGTGATTTTGTGAGCGCTCAGGATACGAACAGACAGTATTTCTTGTCTGTCTGACTACAAAGCCTGTATCTAACTGCTTCTCATTTTGTACCCCTCTTTTAAACTTGATTGTTATCTAATTCTTTTGTGTCATTTTAGCTTGGTTTTCCAAAATGAACTGCAAATTCTTTTGGAGTTAACTGCTCTAGACAAAGTAGATATTGCATAATTTTAAAAAAGCAGTTAAAAATTCTTACTTACAGACACATTTGGACTCAAAATTATCCAAATACAGATAATTAAAAGTTGTAATTGTTGATAGCTCAGATTTAAAAATATATACTTCTAGGGCTTAATAACATAAAGGTCTAATGACTTAATGTCAGATTTGATTAATTATTTGACAGAAGACTAAAGCCAATGAAAATCTGACACTTAAATGATATTTTTTTCTTTCAGACTGTAACGGGGCTTCCCTGGCGGAGCAGTGGTTGAGAGTCCGCCTGCCGATGCAGGGGACACGGGTTCGTGCCCGGGTCCGGGAGGATCCCACATGCTGCGGAGCGGCTGGGCCCGTGAGCCATGGCCGCTGAGCCTGCGCGTCCGGAGCCTGTGCTCCGCAACAGGAGAGGCCACAACAGTGAGAGGCCCGCATACCGCAATCAATCAATCAATCAATCAAGACTGTAACGAACTGATGTCTCCACCTTGTCATAGGTAGCATTTCTCCTAGGTTATATCAAATAAAGACATCTTTATTTGTTCAATCAGATACTCAGTAGAGGAAGTAAGGGTGTATTTTTAAGGGGTCACAGTGCATCAACAGTGAAGCATCTAGTTTCTCTGGTTGCCAATCTAAGGGTGATTTATTACTACACAATACATTATCAGCATTTCTATAAATAAGGTACTATCAAAAACCTATTTCAATATCTGTAAACAGGGTGGGATATGATACTGCAACAATTAAGCCCTAAAATGTCAGTGGCTTAATAAATATAGGTTTATTTCTTGCTCTTGTTACATTTAATGTGGATCCAGCATCTCTCATAATGTAAATGGTTCTCCTACAAGTGGTGGTTCGTGAAGCAAAGCCTCTCCCCATCTATAGCTATGCTACCTGGAACATAGGGCCATGAAAGTCATAGCAACTGAGAGAGAGAGAGGTGGAAGATGCCACAGGATGTTTTAGATGGCCAGACTTGGAAGTAGTTTACATTACTTCCTCCCACATACCTCTGGTTTTGACAAAGTAGTGTGGCCCCAACTAGTTTTATTTGGTAAGCTCTCTATATGAAACCTGAATTATTTTCTTATGACCTTTGTAATAAATTATCATAAACTTAGTGGTTTAAACAATATAAATTTATATCTTACAATTCCAGACAATAAAACTCTGAAATGAGTTTCAATGAGCTAAAACAAGGGGGTCAGTAGGGCCATGCTCCTTCTACATACTCTGGAGGAGAATTCATATCCTTCCCTTTATCAGCTTGTAGAGGCTACGCACATTTCTTGACTTATGGTCCCTTTTCTTCATCAACATTGGGCCAAGTCCTCATGCTACCATCTCTCTTTTCTGCCTCCCTTTTCCAGTTTTAAGGACTTGGATTATCTAGAGCCCACTCAGATAAACTACATTATTCTCCTTATTTTAATATTGGTTGATTAGTAACCTCAATTCCATCTGCAACTTTAATCTCCTTTGCCATGTAACCTAACATGGTCACAGGTCCTCTGGACTAGGATATGGACATCTTTAGGGGGCCATTAGTTTGCCTACTACACACATTATCATTTTACCTTAAATTTATATGGTCTAAATATTCCCATTAAATGGTACAGATGGTCATATTGGATTAAAAAAAGTAAGACCAAAAATATGTTGTCTGTAAGAAATACATGCTTTAGAAAGATTTCTAAAGGTGTTAAAGGTTTAGAAAGGTTAAAAGTGAAATAATAGAGAATGATATATCTTGCATATACTAAATAAAAGAGAGCTAGAGGACTATATTAATATCAGACAATGCATACTTTAATATAGAGTATTATAAGGAATAAAGAGAAATTTCATAATAATAAGGTCTGTTTGAAGAACACATAAAAATATCAAATACTAAATTTTTGGTGGTGAGAACACTGTAGTGTATATAGAAATATAAATATAATGCTCTACAGATGAAAATCACTTAATGTTATAAACCAATGTTACCTCAATAAAAGAAATGCTAAAATATCAAATATATATGAAACTAATAACAGAGCTTCAAAGTACATTAAAAATCTGAAAAAAATGATGATGATAAATCTATAGTTATATATGAAGAATTCAACACTCCTCTTACTATAATTGATAGGACAGGAAAAGTAAGCACAAAATTTCTAAGCGTATGGAAGACTTAAACAGGAAAATAAAACAAATTGTTCAAACTGAGATTTATAGAAATCTATTTTCAAAAGCAGAGTATACACTTTCCAAGTATACAAGGAGCTTTCAAAATATATCATATTCTGTGCCATAAAATAAGCGTCAAAAATGTTACAAAGTGCAAGGTATGTGCTATTAATACAAAAGAATTCAACTATAAATCAAAAGCAAAAACATACCTGGAAAATCTTAAAATGTCTGTCAAGCTCACAATGTAAGTCATCAGGGAAATTACTTATCCTAAATAAATGAAAATATATGTCCTTGCAAAGATGTGTATTTATATGTTCATAGATTCATAGCAGCTTTGTTTATATAGCAAAAACTGAGAAGAAACAATGCCCATTAGCTGGCAAATATATAAGCAGTACAGTGGAAATATTACTTAGCAATGAGAAGAAATGAAGTCTTAATATATGTAACAACATGGATGAATCTCAAAATCATCGTGTGGAACCAAAGTAGCCAGATACAAGAGAGTACATACTGTATGATTCTACCTATATGAAATTCTAGAAAAGGCAATGCTAATATATTATTTTAGAGAGTAGATCAGATGTTCTCTGGTACTGGAGTGGAGCAGGGGTTACTAGAATGAAGCATCAGGGAACTTTTTGTGGTTATAGAAATGTTCTGTATCTTGATTGTGTTGGTAGCTACATGGGTATATAAATTTGTCAAGATTTATTGAAACTTATGCCAAAAATGGGTACATTTAATTACTCATAAACTGTACCTCAATAAAGCTGATTCAAAGAAAGATTTAAAGAATGAAGTTATAGCATCTCTAAAACTACAATATGGATTAACTAGAAATTAAAATTGGCTTTATTAAAATATTTTCATGTAGACTTTTAGAATATATGGATATGTAAAGAGGTCTTTATAACAGAAATAAACCTGAAGTTGTATCAAATTGGCAACAAAATTAAGAAAGAATCACCAGTAAAAAATCTCTTAGGATAGATGCCCTTTATCTCACATTAGGATCACAGAAACAGTATGCGGTCAGGGAGTATATTCTGATACTTACATGAATAACAATTACAATGGGGAAGGTAATTATGCCTTTAAATATCACCTGGTGAATTCCAAAGCAATAACGTTAAAGAGAGAGAGAAGGAGAAAGAGAGAGAGAGAGAGAGAGAGGGAGAGAGGGAGAGAGGGAGGGAGGGAGGGAGGGAGGGAGGGAGATGGGGAGAGAGAGGGAGAGAGAGAACGTGGGTATGTGTTTGTGGGTACGAGGAGATTGGAAACTATCTACTCGCTTATTTTTATCCCAAATTTTACCATTAACTAGATGTTATACAATTCTTTCTAGTATCTGATGCGGAATATTCTTTTCAAACGTTGGTTTCCTTTTCTGCTTCTCCAACAGGACCAAGAAAAAGATATCATTTCCCTTGACAATTTCTCTCAACTGGCACTTTACAACTCAAGTTGATTAAAAAGTTTTTGTTTGTTTGTTTATGGGTAGGGTTTCATTTGTTTGCTTTACAGCCTGCCACTTAGTCTATAGACACCAGCTTAATGGACTTGGAATTCCGGCAACTTCTAGCTCGACTCATCCAAAGTGAAAACCGTTCTTGTCCTCCTCAAATGATTGCTTTTGTTCATAAGTGCCCTTATGATTTGCTAAGAAAATCAAATGATTGTTTCTTTCAGATGGAGGCTTGATTGTATGTGAAAACTGAAGGCACTTTAGAAGTATCTTTAAATTTCATTGTACCACTAGAGAAACAAAGTATTGGGTTGGCCAAAAAGTTTTTGGCCAACCCAATTATATGGGTACCAATGACTTAAATTTCTTCAGCTGTAAGGTAGGAGCTGAATTTCTATTCTTCACCTTTGTTTTTGGTTGTCATGTGTTCACTTAGGGCTATTTTTAAGCTGCTTTAATTTTTTTTATTGTTTGGAAAAGTTATAATTTCCTTGTTATTTCAATGAGGCTGTAGTACCACTTAGAATTAAACGGTGGATTTATTTCATGATTTCCTTTTCTTGGGAACCTGTGAAGTTTTTTACCCTCTCATTAGTCTTTCACACATAGGTTGGTGAAACTCCACTTGAAAGCTGAAGTTCCGGTATTAAAGATTTCAGAGCCGTTTATAATTTAAAATACGCACATGTACACACAAACACATACATTACCACCAACAGCACCATCTCAAACAACAACCAAAAACCTCAGGTTTTGAAAGCTGAAATCAATTTGCTTATTCAATACTTGTGGTTTGTTTTTATGAAGATATTTTAAGCATAGTTTGCTCATGTTCTCAATGTTTTATGAGTTTCTTTGGAATAAATAACACATTTTAAACATTCACAAATTGTTTCCAATTTATGAAATAAACTGGGAAAGTGATATTTTCTTTCTCTGTTGAACTTTCTTTAATTTTTTAAGGATTTCTGAAAACAAGTATTCAAAAAAAGGCACGCCTTTGCATGGCCAAATGTAACAATATCTACATTCTGAGTCTACTTGGCATCCTTACCATCCACGTTCTACACAAAGGTCCACAGGGCCATAAGCTGGGACACACAGACACATACACATCATTCTTCCCTTCTGAATGATGCCTGAGACCCCTTACCTAGGAATCCTTTATGCTATCTCTGCTGCAATATCCTTATCCTATTCCTTACAATATCCCTAACCCACAATTCCCTAATTAGAAATAAGACCTCAAGTATCAATGTATCTGAGAAAGGTAATATATAAAGGCTATCAGTCCTTCCGAGAGAACAGAGTCAAGTGAAGAAGACCTAAAAATTCTGAGTGTAGGTGGGAGGGTCTAATCTGGAGTGGGAAATAGCACTAAACGAGAGTCCTGAGGAACCTGAAAACAAACTTTCATTATTATCAAATTTGGTCAAGATACAGACTTCCCTAGGCATGAATAAAAGTAGTAGAGGCTTCCTACTGTCTCTCAAAGGGGTTGGATGAAGTGCTTAAATACCAAATCATATAAAAATATTCTGGAGTGCAGCCATCTTCATCTTATTCTCTCTTCTTCTTTCTCCTCTTCCTCCTCCTGACTTTCCTCCTTTTCTTATTTTTATTCCAGGCAAAAAGATCATGTTATCTAGATGTATAAGATTACCAATAGAGTGAAAGATCTCTCTCTATCCATTTCAAATGGCAAGTTGTAACTATTATTTTTAAATAAATATATGCTTGTGTGACTATTTTAAAATATTAAAACTAATTATAGTTATCATTTATTGACTACCATTCTACATTCTTTATATTGATGAAACAAATTAACTATTTCAACAACCCTGCCAATTTAGTATTAGTACATACATTTTAAGAGTAAGGAAACAGATTGTTTGACTCACTGAAGCTACCTAGCTAGTGCAGGATTAAAATTCAGGTATCTTTGTCTAAAAACTATACGTTTTACACTTTAGAATTTAAACTTTTTCTCAATAAATAGAAGACAAGATTATTTTTCATCTATTGAAAGTACATATTTTACCAGGGAGTTAGGTGTTATTTTCGTTCTATCAATATGTTGGGCTTAGTATTGACAAGTAACCCTCTCCAGGAAATCTCTCACCATTCACAGGAATCCTTGTGCTTTAATATTCATGATCAAATTTTAGTGTTTTCTTTTACTGTGCTTGAATGTCAATGGATTGTGTAACCCAGAGAGAGGGAAACGAGGCTACCAAAGCGTTACAAATGAAGAACTCTGGGTTTTTGAAGGAATGAGAAAATGTTTCCCTCGAGAGACTATCCTTTCTGGTTGTAACGGTTGATTTGTGAAACTTACTAAACCGATGAATAATGACTCCTTTTTCCATCTGTCTATAGTAAAATAACCAATTTAACTGAGATTAATATTATCCATTTTGTTTGACCAGCTTTATAAAGTAGAAAGAACTGTGCTCTTGCTGAAATATATTACTATTAGGTTTCTAATTATCCTAGGTTATAAAAAAATGCTTTCCGTAAAGAAAATGGGGGGGAAAAGGAAGAGGGAGACAAAAATGATAAAAAACGAAAAGCAGCAGCTGTAATTATCTTTTTAATAGTAGTATATTTTTTCCATATTTTAGGCCTGAGGATAATTAAAAAGTGCTGACTCTGTGACCATATTTGAGTTTGCTTTATCTGTAAGTATTAATACTACTTCTTATAGAGGAAAAAGTCTGTGCTGGGAGTGCATAAAAGGCAAGTTGTGAGTCACCTGTAGTCCTAACTCCAGACACGACCTGACCTGTCATCGCTAATCTCCTTGGCTCCAAGTAGGGCAAAATCAGGAAAAGCAAATGGAAACCTTGATACTGCTTTTCTTCAAGTTGACCCAAGTATCAAACAATGAGTGACACCTCACTGACTATTGTTTATATTTTGTCTAAGTATCAAAGGAAAATTATATTTTCAACAGTGAACGGAATAGAAACAGAAAATGAACTCTACTTGCAAGTTTAAGCCAAAATGTAAAGAGCTTAGAATCTGCCACTCCTCTTTTTACAGTAAGAAATAGTCGAAGAAACTTAAAATCATTGACTTTTCTTGAACTCATCAGAGAATTGATGTTGTAGGGCAAACTGTCACCTCAAAATCTGGAAAGACAGGCAAGTTTAGAGTCACAGGAGAGAAAAGTTTACCTGAAGTAGAAATCCCTGGAGCTATAAACTGCTAGCAACACTTAAGTGGTAATTTTCAGAAACTTCTGGAGCCTGAATGTGGACTAGCCTGAGAATGGGCAACTCCTGAGGTTCCAGTCTTAGAGGGTGTTGAGCAAAGATTCCCTCCAGACTTTGGAGGTGGGAGAGGAAGATAAATAATTTTAATATATGAGCAAGGTATTCTTTGTTTGAGTTCTCCTTTTCCTTTTGCTTTTTCTGTCAGGCTCTGTTTCTGAGGAAATCCTAGGCAGTGGCCTCTGACGGCATATACCCTTTAGGATGGGATATGGAGTTGGATTCTCTACCTGTTTAAAGGCAAAAGTGACCATGTAGCTCATGGTAAGTGGAGGAGGGTATATTCAGAGATATCATAATTGCTAATGTTTTGACCTGTGGTTAATTAGAATTGAGTGCAAGTGGAAGGCAAGGCATTGGAAGATCACGTGGCTGTTGCATTAATCATTATGGGGACAGTAATAACTGAGCTCTTGGTAACATTGGAACATTGCGAAAAATAAAAGGGTAAGGCTTACAACACCTATTTCCCATGTAAACCAAAGGACCTTTATGAAAGCTTCCAAAAGTCTTTCACATATTGTTCTTCTGGTAGATGGTGCTGAAAAGCAAGTCTAAGGTCTCAATATAGGATAGTATGCCTGGAAAGAAGACTAAATGTGTCATCTTAACAAGTCTCATATGCTAAACTAGGGTCTTGATAGGGAAAGAGGGGGACCCTAAGAGCTGAGATGGTTATATTTGGATGAATCAACCTGTGAATGTCAATTTCCTGAATTTTCTTTAATCTTCTTTTCCAATAGAGACAACCCTAAAAGACCTTGTCAGAAGAGAACAACCTGCTTTTTCCTTGGTACTATGAACTGACTTGACCTAAAGCAGGGATCTCAAGAGATAATGTTCGTTCTCCACGAGGTCTGCCCTTAATATGCCCCACTGGCTGCAGGCCGATCAAGTCTCCTCACAGTTCAAGAAGGGAAGAATAGGCTCTGCTCTGGGAAGAAATGGCCTAAATCACAAAGAAATTAAAGCCCTGGTCAATATACACCAGCAGGAACCAGGGAACCAATGTGGGAGTGGAGCCTAATGTTAATGGTTACGAACCAGGAATGTAAGGCTGGATACATTTACCATTACACAACGGAGGCAGAGTGGGGTATGTCTATGGCCTAGGAGACTCACTGGTACATCTTTTGATGCTACTATACCCACTGATAATTATGAATGAAAATTTCAACAGCCAGGACCCAACAAAGGCAAGTTAAGATCTCAAACCCATTAAGAATGAATGCTGTGTCACCTCCTGAAACAAGCAACAGTTGAAGTGATGGGAGAGGGTAAAAGCCAGAAAGTTTGGGTGAAGGATGAGAAGTATCAATTCTGTACTACCTGCAACAGTTTGAATATAGCTTTTTTCCCTAAACCTCTTTAAGTTTAGGAGATTGCGCTGACCATCACCTAAAGGATTAGAGCTACATCTCCCTTCCCAGGGAAGAAATGGATGCAAAGTATTCTCCTGTGAGACCTGAAGATTGTTCTAGGCTGTGAGTGAATATGAGTTGTGGCCTTCTAAACCTACTTGACTTTACCTCATCCCCCAGGTCTCAGCAGTTTACTCTATTTCCTGGCTGGAACAGCCTCAGAGGTGCCTCATCCATTATCCTAATCATAAAGCCTAGCTCATTGCCACTGCCATCAAGCAGTCACAACCATCTCCAGCCAAGTCTCCCCCTCCTCCACACATACACATACAAAACCTTGGAGGAGTCTGCTGGACAAAGCATCGACTGGGCTGGACCTCTGGAAGCCCTAATTTCCTTCAAAGTTGCCCAGCTAGTCCAGGTGCTACAATCTAGAAGTAACGAGGAGAAGTAACGAGGAGGTAATTCACTAGCCTTTCCTCCCTCCTTCAATCCCCAGTAGATCTATTGATCCAAGCACATAATTCTTTCACAGCTTCTCTTTAAACAACTCACATAATAGAGCTATCCACTATGCAGCTCTTGAAGCTGAGGCCTATATGGTAACAAACCACCTTGTGGTTTGTTCTCCTTCCATATGGTCTCCCTTTTGTCATTCACTTTTGCTTCCAGCGACTGTCCCCTTAGCTACCCCAGTAACATATCAGGGTATAACTTTTTGCCTCAGGTTCTGTTTTCTAGGGAACTCAGGCCAATACATTTCCCTTCCAGCCTTGGCCTGAGCAATATTAAATTAGTGTCAGGCTTTCAATACAGCTAGAACAATGCCAATTCACTCGTAATACTATTTTATTTACTTCTTAACAGTCAGTAGTTCTTCATTTTACACAGTTTAGTACATTTTAAGTTTATATTTGTAAACAGTATTTTCACAGTGTTTTCTGGTCAGCCGGATATCCTGATTTAGCTATCTCTACAGATGTAGATATCTTAGCTATATATATTTATTGCTATATACATATCTACCTAGGCATTTCTCTTAATTTTTTCCTTTGAAACTATTTTTAATGATTTTTTTTCTGTCACTGGAGTATGAGTATAGAGATTTTAATCCATGTTAGTGTAATTTAAAAATGGCTGTTTTTTAGGCACCTTAGGCATCACTAATGACCAGGGAAGTGCAAATGGAAACCACAATGAAGTATCACCTCACACCTCTAAGAATGGCTATCATCAAAAAGAACATAAATAACAAATGTTGGTGAGGATGTGGAGAAAAGGGAACCCTTGTTCACTGTTGGTGGGGATGTAAACTGGTGCAGCCACTTTGGAAAACACTGGAAGTTTCTCAAAAAACTAAAAACAGAACTACCATATGACCCAGAAATTCCACTGCTGGATATATATCCAAAAAACCCCCCAAAACCCTAAGTTGAAAAGATACATGCACCCAATGTTCACAGCAGCATTATTTACAATTGCAAGGATATGGCAGCAACTTACGTGTCTACCAACAGATGAATGGATAAAGAAGATGCAGTGGCATACACACACACACACACACACACACACACACACACACACACACAAGGGAATACTACTCAGCCAAAAAAAAGAATGAAACTTTGCCATTTGCAGCAACATGGATGGACTTGGAGGGCATTATGCTACATGAAATAAGTCAGAGAAAGAAAAATACTTTATGATATCACTTATACATGAATCTAAAAAATACAACAAACTAGTGTATATAACAAAAAAGTAGCAGACTCACAGATATAGAGAAAAACCAGTGGTTACCAGTGAGGGGGAGCGGAAATATAGGGGTGGGGGAAAAAACTAGTGGGTGTAAGATAGACTTAAGGATGTATCGTACACCAAGGGGATGTAATAACTGTGAATAGAGAGTAACCTTTAAAAATTGTATAAAAAATAAAAAGATAAATTTTAAAATGGATTTTTTAAAGATAAAGGTGGATTGGATCATTATCAATAAAATTTTGAAAACTACAGAACTTCCAAAGTGCAAGACACTATTGTTTCTTGTGCATACACAGGTCATGAAAGTATAATAAAAGGCTCATGATATTTTACAGTTGAAAAGGACTCTAGATGCCATTTTAATCTAGATTATTTTATTTTATATAAAAGGACAATGAGGCCCAGAAATATGACTAAGAGTCAGGACTAAATCCCAGCACTGCTAGTTCACTTTTCCCACTTATTGCCTTGGTCCAGCTTACACCCATACATTTTTGTTGCCCTTCTTTATTTAAAAATAAGATGGGAAAAAGCCAGAAGCTTATTTCATAGAAGTCTGAGACTGAGAAATCGCTCTGATCTGTTTTTGATAGAACAGCCACCATTAGGGTAAAATTGAAATGAACAGCTTTTCTTGTATGGTAGCATTTATTCAGAATATTTAAATAAAAGGCAAATTTAAAGAGGCAAGTTCATGGGGAATTCTTGGGAACATGTGGAAAAGCAAACAGTGCTTCTGGCTAACACAAAAATAGTCCTCACAGCTACTATGCACTAACAAACAAAATGATTGTTTGATAATTTAGTAACAGTTTTCAGCCATTAGGCATATCGATATGTGTCTGTTCGTCAGACGAGAGCACTGCCCAATGCCAGAACCAAGAATCTTTTGACTTCCCAAAGTGTGTAGACTATTCAGGCAGTTACTGACAATATGTTTTAGGCTGTTTTCTCAAGTATCCTCTCTCATTTTTTTCCCCTAGAGTTTGTTTCTTGAAGTAGATTAGAGAGCAAATGACAATACAAAAGCACAGCGAAAAGCTTCGCAAAGTGTTTCACACTATATTCTTTCTTTTCATGAGCACTGCTATGTAATTCCCCTGAGTTCAGTGATCTGTGAATTTTGGATACTTCGCCTAACTTTTTAAAGCTGCTTATTCCAACGATGCCATCTCCGTCCGCCATGGGCAAGTTCATTCTTCCCTGGTCCTGAAGCTGAGGGAGCATCTAACATTTTATCCTAATTTAAAATCCACGCAGCATACACTGGGACTATTGCCCAGCATGGAAGCTTTCAAAGGCAGAAGGCATTAATAACACACACGTGAGAAAGGTAGGCAAAGAAATAATTTTGGCAATTGGCTTTCCACCCATTCCTTGTCACCTAGACTGTGCTCTTCCTATGAGCAGTGCTATCTAAACAGCAATTTGTTATTAAATCTATACAATCTGCAAAATGGACGAAATGAGGTGATTACCTGAGTATATTTAGAAAACACCTTTACAACGATTGCTTTGTGCTGGCTGGGTCGACAAAGTCAAAGAATGCTGCCTTGGCTATTTTTCTTCACCTGAGCCTGTTCTCAATTTCTTCCCCCAGCAAGAAAACTCTACTCCTATGACACCAATCCTCGAAATGACAGTTATTTCTCTACTTTGGGGTAATAACTCTTTAGGACAAAAGACTTTGTCTAGTCTTGGGCGATTTGTAGCTCTACAAAGAAATTTCTGTTGATGAGAAAGTGAAATGGTGTTCAATAAATGTCTAAATGCCAGTAAGTTTTCAAATGCCAGAATACTGACTCTACTTTTACATAGTAGAACAACTGGAAGTTACCACTGTTACTGAAGTCTTGGCAAAATTAATTTCTCTTCTTTCACTGACTTAAATGGTCATGACTAGGGGTATCAAGCTGACCAACTGCACTGTTTGCCCATCAGTTTCCACACAGGCTGCCACTCTTTTTTTTTTTTTTTTTTGCGGTACGCGGGCCTCTCACTGTTGTGGCCTCTCCCGTTGCGGAGCACAGGCTCCGGATGCGCAGGTTCAGCGGCCATGGTTCACGGGCCCAGCCGCTCCGCGGCATGTGGGATCCTCCCGGACCGCGGCACGAACCCGTGTCCCCTGCATTGGCAGGCGGACTCTCAACCACTGCGCCACCAGGGAAGCCCTCTGGGCTGCCACTTTTGCTGCATATTCAATGAACTGATGTGGAGGATGGCTCCAATTTTACATCCAGACTCACAGGTTAACCGAAAATCAAACTCCAAATATGCATTTCCCCAGAATGTCAGTCAACTTGCTGGAAAAATATTTAATTCACAATATAAATTCAGAAGTTAAAAATTATTTCCTAGCATTTTAATAAAGAGCAGGAAATGGGAGCTTGTTCCAGGGCCTGTGTTCTCTATCAGAGAGGAAGTACTTGCCAAGTTTAAATCCCAAGATTTGTTAATCTAGTAACTATCCTCAGTACCTGGGCACAAACTGATAGGGAGGTTGATCAAGAATAGGACCCACAGTACTTATTAGAGAGACAGGCTGAGCTAGAGATATAAAATGATAAAATCCTACCGTGCTCTGAGAAAGCCGATGAAAAAGTGTGGGTCTGAAACCTTCTAGACGCCGCATATTTTAGCACCATCATCCTTTAAATTCTCCAGAGGAAAACTCTCCCCTGAACTTGATGCTTTCGAAATAATTCTTTTAACTGAAGCCAGTTAAACCTCTGGTAGGATCTTTAATGCCCAGAGTAGCTACTGGAATGTCTGGGCACTGGTAGGGAATTAAAACACCAGATAGCTTATATCTGCTTATGGAAAATAAAATAAATAATACTTATCTTTAAACTTAAATGGAAAGAATTTGAAACAATATATCAAGGTCTCAGTCATATCATGCAGAAGCATTAGCAGTATCTTGTTTCTTTTGACTAAAAAGACCACATCCTTCCCTTAGGCCTTATAGTTTGATGTTCTTGATGCTTTATGTTTTACTTAGAAATAACAAGAGCTAATAATATGTTAATATGATATCTTGATCTTGAACAGTCTCCCGTATTTTTGAATAGTCGATATAAGAATACAGTATCATATAACAATGTATATTATTTTAAAGTTTCAGAAAGAGACGCAGAGATATCTAAATTTGATTGTAAATAGACTTATGAAAAGGGAAGTTCATGTTGACTTTTAATAATATCAATAACAAAATAATAATAACAACGTTACTTCAAGTACCTACTAGATACCTATCAGTTGTTTTATATATGCTGTGAGATAGGAGTTGCTATTTCTGCCTTACAGATGAGGACTCTTTGCCCAAGGCTACACTAACAGTTACATAAAAGAGGCAGATTTGAAGCCATACGTGTAATGATACCAATAAATTGTAAATCCTGCATTGCAATATAAGGTCACTGTTTGCACTTTATTAACTGAATGCAACACAAATTTGCCATACCCGATGGATGCTCATATACTCATGCCCCCAAACCCACCACCAATAACTCCCTGGTGCTGTGTTGTGCTAAGGAATTGCTATTTACAATTTGAGCCCTTTTGGTCCCTTAACGAATTCCATGTCTTTCCCCAAGTTCTCCTTCTGCTACTAATGTTCTCCATTTGATGTACAATAACTGTGGAAAATCTACTGATCACACTATTTTACCCAATGCCCCTTTATTCATAGTCCCTCAGAGTTTCCCTATGGTGTTGAGATATTTTACATACTCGTTAATTGCTTTATTATGTTATTAAATTTTAATTTTTTATATTTCTGAGTGTGGCCTCTTCTCTGCACATATCTTTTAGAATTTCTTAGATTCCTAATGGTTGTATCTTTATATTGGTTTCTTGTTGGCTCCAGTTCTGGATGGCCAAAACATATATCCAAATATATATGTCCTAGTATATTCTGGAGTGTTACATGTCTTCAATGTTAGCTTCTGAGCTTTTCCTTCACTGGTATATTTCTTAAGATTTACAATGTTTACTAACCTTATCTACCAGTTGTATTTAAAGTCAATATCTTGAGTTTATTCCTATTCTACGTTCAGGTGTGGGAAGCATGTTGATTTATTCCTATTAGCTTTTATATCTCCAGGTGATTTGAAGAGATGGGGAGCAATAAAGAAAACGATGGTAACTTCAACAGAAAACCTATGGATTTCATCAATAGGCGTGAAGTTCCCAAGCTGTATTATGATATGGAAACTCATAGAAAGGTTTCTTGTTAAACAACGTTTGTTTTTATTGCCGTTGTGAGGATAAAATATTACTCTAAGCATATTTTTTTCCTTCTGCTTCCCTTTCAGCTCTTGAGCTGTGCTGTGAAACAAATTAGAAAACAAATAAAAGCATAAAGCTTTTAAAAAGAAAACAAACATATAATTTTGTCATTCATGGGAAACATCTCAGTTTGTTCCTTAGAGATGCTGCCTAATTAATATTTATAAAAATTTGTATATGTTTCATGTTCCCTAATTTTACAGATAAGGAAATTCAAGTGCTGAGCATTAAAGTAACTTTCCCATGGTCATCTGGGTAGTAAACGCCAGAACAGAAGAGTATTGGATTGAATCCAGTACTGGATTCAAATACTTGAAATTCCATGCTCTTTCATTAAATCACATTGTTTTACACAGATGAGTAAAACTTTGTTAATATCCATTTAGTTCACATTTGACTCACTTTTCTCATTGTACATTGCTTACCAATGTAGTTCTTCTCAAACTTTTCCTACTAAGGATACCTAAATGTGCAAGATATTAACGTGAAACCCATACCCAAAAGAGATTTACTCTAAATTGTCCACAAAGTTAAACTATCTTTGGGGCTCTCCTGTTACAACTTTAAAACTCATGCAAAATTTGCATCCTACCACATAATGTAGCTCTTCATTTTACTACAAAAACTATTTTAAATAGTTTATAGTTTAATGATACTATTTAAAATAGTTTATTTTAAATGTTATAGTTATTAATAGTTATAGTTATAGTTATTTAAACTATAACTATATAGTTATTTAAACTATTTAAAATAGTTTATTTTAAATATTATTAACTCGTTAAAAAACACAAAGACTAAATTTTCTGACTTGTCACATTGACTAGTGGGCATTATATTATTAGATTTATACTAAGGATTTTGTAAAATGGGCTGATTAAAGACTCAAATAATATTTCTCCATTATAGACAGACAGACAGATGGATATTCCTCCCAGTCCTTAATGCAGCAACACAGCCTACAAAGACTTACACACGCTTGCCCCTGACTGCCTCTCAGACCTCGTCTCCTCCAAATTTCTCTTGACTCGCAATCCTTTCCTGCTGTTCGTCAAATATGTAAAGCAAGCTTCATTCATGGTTTCTCTGCCTGATATTCACATAGTTTACTTCCTCTCTTCAGTTAGATTTTACTTAGGTTTCAATGCCTTCTTCTCTGGTAGTTCTTCCCTTACCATGTCTCTAAAATAGTATTTCCTCTTCCTCCACCCATGTTCTCTTTAAAAATATAACCTCATACTCTATTTTATGCTGATTGGCATATTAAATTACCTGTTTCCCCTCCTGGAATGCTAGCCCTATGAGGTCAGGGACTTTTTTCATTGCTTATATGAATCATGGCTGTTAACTGCAAAAGAACCAAACCCACAGTTATCATAAAAAGTAATAAATTTATTAAAAGCTAGTAGGTTGCTCATGGACTCTCCAGAGTGCAAGATTATCCAGGCTTGGAGGTTAAGCCACCAGGAAAAGTGCGGAAGCCTCACAGTGCGGATGGTTCAACCCACTCCATCACAACTGCCACCAGAGTCAGATACCATCGTCCACATGCTGATGATAGGCTATCTTTGGAACCCCCAAATCTTGGCTATGGACTCTACCTATCAGGAAAAGCGTTTAGAAAAGTACCCCCGTTAGTATTTGCTTCCTATAGTTCTTTTTTTCAGGACCAAAGTCTTGAGTACATGCATCTGATTAGTGAATTCCAGGTCACAGAGCTGAATTCTAGATCAAGGGCAAGAAAAGTGAGTTTCACTTCTCATTTGAGAAGTTTTTTTCTTAACATAGAAAGTCCCCTAGATATAAGAAGACTGTTCAAAATGTGCTCCATGGCCAGAAAAACCAAAGCAAATGTGCATGACCACCGCATTCCCAGCACCTAGAACACTGTCAGGCACACTTGGAGCATTCCATAATAGTTGCTAAGTGAATGAGTGACATATTATGTTCATGTTCCGGGTAACATTTTTCTCAGTTTGGTGTTACAATATTTTGAAAGCTGAATTTACACAAATATGTGCAAGCATGCAGTTACAGCTTTTTTGTTTTCAGTGTTTTGGCAATCGAAAGTACTGCCAAAGATATTGAAAAGTGATGTTTTCAGGGTTCTTGCTGGTGAACACAATCTTATGTGTCATCTTCCTGCTCAGTTCAAATGAATGGCTGACGTGGTCCCACAAAGGCCAGTCAGGCTCTTTTATCATCTCAGGGGAACCCAGGCCAAAGGTCTTTTCAGCATAGAAAGATGACTAGTGATTCCTGTAATTTATTTTACATTAATAATCTGAGCAGGTCAACAATATCTTTTCTAAATCGTTTAGGGTAGGTATGTTTTGATATTCAGAATTTTCAGATATTGTAATGTTTTTGAGTAATACATCATATACTATGAAACATTCTCAGCTGAGTCTAGAACAGCACCCTATAATCAAACCTATTACTGCCTCTGCATTGAAAGGTATAATAACATATACTCAGTAAGATAAAGTAACATAAAGACTAAAAGTAGTTTCACATCAGTTTTTGTTCCCAAATAAGTTATACAACTATTTTCGTTTTCAGAAGACTTTGGATTTTGGAATTGAGAATAAGAGATTATAGACCTGTAAATGTATCAAGTATCAATGAATGAAGACATTAGCATGTTTACTGTCGCTGTGATCAACATTCTTCACTCAACTGTTCAATTTATTTTTAGTGCTCTGATCTTGACATGGAAATTAAACACATTTTTTTGCCTTTTGATTAAGAATATTCAGCCTAGAAAAAATAGGTAAATTTATGTTTATTTCCAACACTAATTTCCCTCTCCATAAATATACAACTCATGTTTTACTAAAGCCTCTAACTACGTTCTACCATTTTCAGATTGACTAGTTCTGTCTACTTCACCAGCCCTGGTACATGTTTCTTTGACAACATCATTAACAACTTGATTTTTTCAGATTTATTTACTTAAAATCTCATATTACCTTAGTCTATTTTTGATTTTAAGATTATATTTGAACTTATTGTTTTTCAATACTTACTAAAGTTCCCAGCTGACACATAACTTAAACAGACTGTTAAAAAAAACAGCATTCTCAAAATAAATTAAGGTTTCAAGTGCAGGGATGAGCAATAAACCATTCTTGTACCTGACCATTGCCCATCCAGCCAGAATCAACTCAACACTGTCTAATGTTCAGAAAATCTCTTTACCAAGTGATTATTTGGCAAGAATTGCACACCATACCATAATTACTAATGCTGATTTTCTTTCCTGTACATGTGAACATATATTATTAACTGACAATGACTAGAAATATCCCTGGATCTTCGGTACCCAAGGTATGTATGTTTCATTTACAACAATTTCTGTCAAAATGTATTGAACAATCTCCCCTATTACCTGATCTCTACAAAGTATAGTGCTGTTTGAATAGGAGAAACCAATTTAATTGTAACAATAGGTTTGGCATCTAATATTTTTAAACTGTGAATAAGTGCCACAGATATTACAATGTATTCTACAATCATGTATAATTTCTAGCTTTCACATGGAGCAAAGCTAATTTGGAGGAGGCTTCCATGATAATATTGACTGCAAAATATTTTTAGTTTTGTTTACATTTTACTAATATTCATCTTTTCTAATTAAAAATTAATAGGTTCTGGAAATCTTGTAAGTTATAGTTTTAGAAGAGAGATAAATTCAAACCTTTTATATGTATAATTTTTGACCAAAAATCTCAAAGAATTCTCCCTCAAGAATAATGAATTCTTTGACAACGGTTATTGGAAAGGAAAAGGAAAGTAGTTACGTGAAAATTGTCATCAATCTCACCACCATGCTCTACAATACACTTGAATTCAGAATATCTCAACACAGGCCAACATATCCTATTTCTAACACCACCCATTGTCCTGGACATTAATATGTAAAAAGCATGTAGAGATGCAAAGCCTACTACAGGTTTTTGATGTCTTGATTAAAAGGAAGCCTCTCAATACTAATAATTAAAATTGTCACTTTGTTCTCTAGAAGTTTTTGCACTCCATGACAACGCAGCTTGGAAAGGTTCTGACAGGCTGGGGAAAAGTGCTTTTCTTTTGTAGACTGAGATGAGACATTTTGAAAGAAAAAGTGGGAATAGAGAGCTACCAAGAGACCTAGACTGCAGTTGTATTGGGTTGGCCAAAAAGTTCGTTCAGATTTTCCCATAACATCTTATGGAAAAACCCGAACGAACTTTTTGGCCAGCCCAATACTTTTAAGGAGTAAATATGGAAAATTGAAATTTGAACATTATCTTAATATTTACATCTATGCTGCCCCCTTGTAAAGTTTTTGTGTAACCCACAGTGTGCATACCCTAATTTAAGGACCAAACTCTAGGATGACCTTTATCCTACATCCTAATCTCTCCTTTCCCACACAAAAGCCAGCTCTGAAGTGCCCTGATTTGAGATTCCTGGATTTAGATTTTCGACATTAGTGAACTTTATTTCCAGGCTACCTAGCAAGGCTTGTCATGTGTGCTTAACCCAGGTGTTTTTTGCCTAGAAAGCCTCAAGTCCTCCAGCCACATAGAGTTCACATTCTTTTTAAAATTTAAAATGAAATGAAATGAAATGGTTAAGGACTCCAAATTGTAGGTTCCTTCTTGGTGTGATATCCTCTTTCCACTCTATGTAGCCATGATTTCTCTTCTAGGGCAAATCAAATAGTGTCAGCCTCTTCCCTCAGGCTTCTTCTGGCATTCGGCTATGTTGCTGAGTGTTTTCTCTCCCTGATTCTCTTAGGTTGTATCAAGAAATTTAAAAAATCTCAACTTTATTGATACTAATTATTTCTTTATTCCCATTCTGGCTATGGAGAGGGACACATGTCACATTTAACACTCAAAAAGGTCCCCCACCAATTTCCCTAATTAAAAAGAGTTGTTTTCCTAAGACAAATTTTTACATAAGCACTTTCTGTTTAAATCTTATGCTCAATATCGGTCTGCCTATTTTTTCTTTCTTTTCCCTCTCAGGTGTCTTCATGTCTTTGTTTTGTAGCTGAAATGCTGCAGACCCTATTATCCAGAGAATCTTCCCATATTGCTGTATTTGGAATAATACAAACTTTGTTTTATGTGGATTATTTTAATAAAATTTCTAAGAATTTGGCCATTTTGAAAATTATCAAATCCATGAAAAAGTTCATTTTTCCTTTTGATCGATATTGAGACGTTTGTTACACTTAGTTTTGTTTGCCATTGTTTACTATCTGGCGATTCTGGTTGTATATCCTTTGATATCAAAATACTTCTTCCACTTTTAAACAGTTGAAAACTAAAATGATATTTTGTTATTTTATATACATTTAAAGACCTGTTATGGGACATTAATATTGAAATACAATGTTTGATCTTTTAATTAGCCATGGGATGTGGAGAGTCTAAGTCAAAGAAGATATAAAAATTAAAGTCTGGGAATTCAATATATTATCATCCAATAGTGTTGCCTATTAATATGTTCTTTTAAAATATCTTTATGGTTGCTTTCCTGGGATGTACTTTCCTAGAACAGTGTATTTCAACACTGGCTGTTTATTGGAATTGCTTAGTGGATTACAAAAACATTACAATTACAAATACCTGAACACTACACCCAGAGATTTTGAATTAATTGGTGTTGAATAGGGCCCAGTTTTTTTTTTAAAATAGATGTTTCTAATGTGCAGTAATGTTAAAAACTACTGTCTTAAAGTGAGTGCATGTTTCCATTTTATTTCCCATCATGGCAACTTCTAATCTTAAAAATTATTATTCACAGTAGCAGTGAATATATAATGAACTTAAACAAGCAAAATGTATGTAAGAATTTTATGTATAAAAGTATAAAATGTTTTTGAAGGCAATTAAGACCTAAATTTTACATAGGGAAAGATAAATAATATTTGTGGAGAGGAAGGCTCTGTGTAATAAAAATTTCAGTCCCTTCCAAGTTGGTGTGCTGATTTAATACCAACCCCCCAAACAGGATTTTCTTTTTGTAGTTTTGAGAGCTAATTCTCAAATGTGCCTGGAAGATCAAAGACTCAGTCTGAGATACTCTTAATGAAGACCAGGGGAAGGGATCAAGCTGCAAAATACCTTATTATAAAGTACAGTTTGTATCAGAATGGCAATAGGCATGTAGACGATCAATTCAGTACAATTTAAAGTATTTTTTTCAATACCTATTATATTCTGATTTCGTTTTAAGGTTTGGTGATACAGCAATGATAGAGCAAACAAAACTAAAACTCTGTGGAGCTTAGGTATAACTGAGGCAAAAGCAATAAATGAGATGAATAAGTAAAATATAGTATATTAGATGGTGACAGGTCCTGTGAAGAAATATATATTAAGCGAGGGAGGCAGTAGAAAGTACATGTGTGTTTGTGAAGGGGCAGATGAGATTCAATTTTAGATAGGGAAACCAAAGAATTCCTCACTGGGAAGGTTACACTGTGGTCAAAAATCAATAGAAATGGTAAATGACAGAGAGAACTTTGATGTATTACAATGGACATCAATAGAGAAATGGTTACTTAATAAATGATTCTGAGAAAATTAGTTAACAATACATATGAAAGTAAAATATGTCTTCTATCTCACAATATTGTTGAAAATCCTATTAAACAAAAGATGTGGTGTATACATATATATATATATATATATATATACACACACACATACACAACGGAATATTATAATGAAATTTGCAACAACATGGATGGGCCTGGATGGGGTTATGCTTAGTGAAACAAGTCAGAAAGAAAAAGACAAATACTGTATGTTTCACTTGTATGTAGAATCTAAAAAATAAAACAAACATAACAAAACAGAAACAGACACAGATACAGAGAACAAACTAGTGGTTTCCAGAGAGGAGAGAGGTGGGGAGAGGGGAAAATAGATGAAGGGGATTAAGAGGAACAGACTACTAGATATAAAGTAAATAAGTTACTAGGATGTAATGTACAGCATAGGGAATACAGTCATTATTTTATAGTAACTTTGTATGGAGTATAATCTATAAAAATACTGAATTATTATGTTGTACAGATATAATATTGTAAGTCAACTATACTTCAAAAAAAATTGACAAGTATGAGTGACAAAACCTCAAAAGTATAAAAAAATTAAAATATGTATTTGGACATTGGAATAGGGAGGATTTTTAAAATAAGATGCAAAAAAGGTCAAATCATAAAAGATTTACATATTTGACTACATTAAAATGACTCAAAGATACTCTAAGCCACAAACCTGGAGAAGATATTTTAAAACATTTTTAATCAAAAAAGAATTCATATCCAAAATGTGTTAAAAGTCTTACAAAATAATAAGCCAGCATTAAAAAGAGACAATTTAATTAGAAAAACTTAGACCACTCAGTGTAGACAAAGGAAAGGAGAAAAAAAACAAAAACCATGAAGAGGTATTTTACAAGACAGGAAGTATGAATGATTAATCAAAATATGAAAAGATGCACAAGCTCATTAGTAATCAGGGCAATTAATTTCATAATGAGATACCCTTTTATACCTACTAAACTGGAAAACATAAAACTATCTATACACAGTTGTGGTCAGAATATGGAATACTGAGAACTCAGTATACTACTGGCAGAAGTGAATATTGGTATAATCGCTTTAGAGACGTATATAATACATATAGTCTCTTAGATATATTTTTCTTAATAGTAAATAAGAGATAATCATTCACTGGGTCTGTATAATGAGCCATATGTGTTCATATATTATCTTCTTTAACCTTTGCAACCATCAGTTGCTTCCATTCTAAATATAAGGCAAACCATGAGTGAGCTGGGAAAAATAAGAAGGAAAGAAGTCTCCATAGTGGAGTTTGAGAGTTCAGTAAATAGAGTGTGTAGGTAAGGCCTTTCCAAGTAGGTGGCATTTGAGTCAAGACATGACAGAAGTTGGGAGGAAGACCAAGCAAACAGCCAATGCAAAAACATCGAAGCAGTGGTGGGTCTATTTCCAGGAAGAGCAAAATGATCAGTGTAGCTGGTGCAGAATGAAGTGGGGGATGTAGAAGACAAGATGTAATAGGCTGCTGTTGGGCAGATTAGATAGGGCTTCTAAGACATCAGGAAGACTTGGGCTTTACCCGCTGAAAGGTATAAACAGAGGAGCAGTGTAATCTGACACGTGCTTTCCAAGCATAGGCTGGCGGCTGCTCTTCTGAGCATGCGCTCTAGGAAAGTCAGGGCAGAAGTAGTGCAGTTAGTTGGGAGATGCTGACACTATGTTGAAGCCAGTGCACACAGTGAGAAGTGATCCAATTCTGAAAAATCAGATCTGGTGTGTAAGGGTTAAGAGTGACTCCAAGGTTTTTAGCTTGGACAACTGGCAGATAATAAAGTAAAAATTGGCTGCATCATGCCAACCATACATTTTCCTTTAGCATTTTCTTCTGTATTGTCTCCTAGGCTGGTGAGAACCCATCTCCCTGTGTTTATTCAGGAATACAGAGATCAGTAGATCATTTTAATGTTCACTTTAATAACACTGGTAATTAAATTTTAAAATTTCTCTAGATATATGAGAATACTGTATGTGGAACTGTAGATATCCACTGCTAAATTTGCTAATAAACCTTTTCTAATTTTGAGGGTTTATCAAGCAGAGTTAGGGAGGAAGAAGAAAAACGTCCTCTTAGGCTTTGCTTTGAGATCTCCTTTTAAAAATGAGTTCTCTCATTGAAAGAGGAGGACCAATATTTGGGAATTGCTGGTGTTAGCTGACAGGCAAGAGTGACTTTCTTCATTCTTTTCAAAAAAATCTAGAGACTGCAGACAAGACCCAGCATGGTGACTATTAGAAGAGAAACTACATGTACTCTAGAAAGTTCCTCATCTTATTGGGCACTGTGCTGTCATGTTTATGCCAAAACATTAAGACCAATTTAGGGCAGGAACCCACAGTGAAGAGGGCAATCTGTGTTTAGGACAGTCTATTTTGTCTCTAATGTGTATGCTTCAGGGGAAAAAAGGATTAGAATCAAGGAGAAATGAGATAATGTGGATGAATTGTTAGAGGCTAAGTATTTTACTGTAAGCACTTTTTCCCCCGATCCATCTACAAGTCAACTGCATCAGAGTAGGGTGCTGTAATATTTTCTTTTATAAAAATAAAACCTTTTGAATAAATGTGAAATCAATATTTAGGCATGGAACCATACTGGGAGTGCAGCCGGTTGGTATTTTGCCAGCGACATTTTACCAAGTCATCACAGCTGATCAGTGCTGTTGTGTGGCTCATTAAAAGAATTTTAGCTTTTCAGGCCTTCTGTACCCGGTGGAGCTTAATTTTTACAAATAGCCGATGGCTCCACTTGCCTGAAGTTCCTGGATTGCTGCCTGAATTTCCTTACTTTCCTCAGCCCTATACCATCCATTTTCTACCATAGATTAAGGATCTATTCATCGTCACTGTATTTATAATATTTTGCATGTGAAGGGGTGTGTGTGTGTGTGTGTGTGTGTGAGAGAGAGAGAGAGGGAGGGAGAGAGAAGGAGAGAGAGAGAAGGAGAGAGAGAGAGGGAGAGAACATGCTAACATGCTCTCGGGGGTCAGAACCTGGAGTTTAAACCCTTTTGCTGATGACAAACATGCCCAGTGGCAAGCAGTGTGCCCCCGGCCCCCCACACACACCCCGTTCTCGGCATTTATGGTGGGTCTCTAGTGTATTAAGAGAGAAATGCATCTGGCAGTCTAACATCTGCTGTTTAAGTCCTCTTGCTTTGTGGAATCAGGCCCAGCAGCCCCTCATAGTGGCCGACTCCAGAGCATCCTTTGACAGGATATGGAGCATCCTTCAAGGTTAATGAGAGAAAAGCTCCTTTGGTCTATATCTGTGTATTTTGCTGCCATGACATGAGAGCTGAAATGGACCAAATTGCTTCCCAGCGTGAGCCCACAGTAATATTTCTCCAGCTTTTGTACAGGAGCCTCTTGGCCTGGTTGGCTGCAGTGGTTGGCAGGTAAGTAGTGCCCTGGCCAGGTGCCAGCATGTTAGAGCTGTGTGTCTGTTGCTAGTTCATCTTCAGCACCAGCTCTGTACCCTTTGGCTGTCTGGAGCAGGGCTGGGGCACCCACACCGGCTAATTTCCCCGAGGTATATTGTGAGGGGCTTCTCTGCCTCCCTCTGAGAGCCTTCCACTGCCTCCAGCCCCTGCCACCCTTCTGGGCACATCCCCTGCAGCGCTGGAGGACCAGGCTCACCCCTGCACCCCAGATGAGCAGGTCTGCCCAGAGACCGTCCTCCCAACACGTCTGCTGCCTCCTTGGGAATCAGGAGAGGAGTGTCCGCTCTGGGTTCTGGATACGCTGCTTATGAAAGGTGTGACCATAGCGGAAATACCTGTGTCAGATCAGAGTCCCAGATGCAGTCTCTAAGTAAAGATTCCTGAACAAGTGCTCCCAGGAGAAACAGGCAGGAGAAAGGGCTGCAGATAGAGATGGAGAAGAAGCCAAGCAGGAGTGTGATCTTAGGCAGAGCCCCAGTCCCGCTAACCCTGCAGAAAAGCTCTGGAATGTAAATTACACCTTAGGGTGTACCTGACTCTCAGCAAACACTCATCCTGCCACACCAGCCGCTGGCTAAGGGCCCCAAGGAGCATAAACACTCTCAGGCGTCTCCCCTTCTCTGAAGGTTTGGGTGAACAGTGAGGCCAAGCGTCTCCACCGCCCAAGGGCAGCGGTGTCCAGAGACCTGCGGGCGTGGGCCGGTAGAAGCAAAGCACGCAGGTGGGTAGGGACAGCATGTGGGACCAGCAGAAGGATGCAGGGGTCTGCGTGGACCACCAGTCGTACCCGCTGCATCCCCAAGCCCACTGAGTTTCATGGCCCTCGGTGTATATGGAGGATACAGATAGGTATACCATAAAGTTGATGTGAGATCCAAAGGCCGTCACACACGCATAAATGTCAGCGCCCTTTTTTTCCCGTTCACCTGTCAGGTTTCCCGCCTCCTGTTGACAGTTGCACTCACTTAAGAAGCTGAATGCTCATCATATAATGTTAAGTGGGAAAAAATTCAGGCTGTAGAGCTGTGTCCATGGCATACTCGCCATCGTATAAAATTTTTAAATATATATATATATATATGAACATATATAAAATTTTATTGGAAAATACTCAACATGCTAATGGTGATTATCACTGGGTATTGGAACTATGAGTTATTTGTTATTTTGTCTTTATACTTTCCTGATTTTTCTACTGCAAGCAAGTGTTATTTTAAAAGATCACTTTAAAACACCAAGGCTTAGAAAGATCAAGCAGTTTAAATACTGTGAGAAAAACTTAAAGACCATCTTGTCTTCACCTGTTCCCAACTCCTACGTTTAGATGCAGAGGCAAAGTCGTGTGGTTGGGAGATTTTATCTTTGGTTCTTAATCCCCATCCTAGCTATGCATTTGCATTTCAAGGGAGATCTTGGTGGATACTGTGGTTTAAATAAGATTAAACGGGCTTCTTTACTGTGGAATTTTCCAGAGCCTTCAATGTATTAAGGTGCATCCTGACTCTGGAGATAAGTAGCCTACGAAGTGTTCTCCCACATTACCCAGCGCTAGGACCCTTTCCTCAAGGATCATTTGAGGCACTTTCAGCCCAGGACCAACTTTGGGAAACACCAGGCTTAAGGCAAAGAGAAGGAGAGCTCTCGGGGCAGATGTTTTAGGGGCAGGCACATCTCCCCAAATCTCCTGCTGGCTCCACAGCTCCTGCCTCCACCCACAGCCTGGACCGGGTTCGGGAGAGTCCAGATCCTGAGAAGACCTGATGGGTGAGCCACGAGTGCCAGCAAAGGTGGTGAGAGGGAGGAGGAAAACGTGGTCCATCGCCCCCAGTTGTGTCTGGTCGTGTCATGCCTGGCTAGACCTTACCCAGAGGTGGCCAGAGGAACCTTGGGGGTTGAGCCCCCCAGAACGGGAAAGGCTGGTGACAGGACCAGTGGGAGAGCATGACCCACTGGGCAGCCAGAGCCTCGGCTTTCACAAACTGTGGACATAATGCTGCTTGCTAGAAAGCAGTTCTGGGTGGCAAAATGGCAAATTTGTAAAATAAGGTCACACCAAAGTAGCCGATGCTCCACTTGCCTGAAGTCCGGATGTGCCTGAATTCCTTACTTTCCTCAGCCTATACATCCATTTCTACCCATAGATTAAGGATCTATTAATCGTCACTGTTATTTTAATTATTTTGAATGTGAC